>NC_026781.1:0-16576 GCF_040802235.1 Manis javanica | reverse complement strand
TTTAATTCAATTGTACATAGGGGGCAGATAGTTTATGCTATCGGCGCCTATAAGAATTGATCTATATTTGTATTTATTGTATATTGTTTTTATTGTGGCTAATAGGAATCATTACGTAGTCACTACATGGCCTTCCAGCCATATATGTTCAAGCACCTAAGTATTTAACTAGTGGACAGAAAGCTGCGCTAGTAGTTTTGTATATCTATATACTTACGTAATACTTTGTGCTTATAGCGCCTTTGTGTACGTGTGTATTCTTGCTTTTGGGGTTTGACAAGATGTTTAGTACGTGGAGGCTTTGGGGGGGTAAGGGGGGGTTTGATATATCAAACCTAAAATTATAAATTTAAATTAATTACTTTAGTATTTGTTGGTGTCTGCGATTGTGATCTATGATTTCTGTAGGCTCAACTCAAAATTTTGTTGTAAAATTCTCTATGTCCTGTAACCATTGACTGAATAACACCTAGGAGTTAGTATGTACGACCAATAATATTCAATGAATGTCTATCTACAAGTTATCAACCTGCTCGAAGGTCGGTGACCCAGTTGAACCTCGCACCCCGAAAATTAAAAGATACCAAAGGCATGACAGCACAGTTATGTTAGGCATGGGCTGATTAGTAATTAATCCATCGAGATGTCTTATTTAAGAGGAACGAGTGAGCGGCTAGATATAAGATGAACATGAAGTAAGAACCAGATGCCAGGTATAGTTTCACTTTAACTACCCCACAGTCCGTATGGGCCCGGAGCGAGAAGAGGGACACGACTATGAGCGGGTTGATGATTTCACGCGGCATGGTGATTAGGCGGCCTTCAGTGGTAGGGATACGCATGTTGACTGGAAATGATTTGACTTGATGTGCTATGTCCGATCAATAATAATATGTACTATGTACTCTAAGGATATTATGTACCTGCTTATATGCATGTACTAGATCAATAATGCACGATTATACATAATATGTCCTATGTACTATAATAATATAATGTACCTGCTTATATGTATGTACTAGATCAATAATGCACGATTATACATAATATGTCCTATGTACTATAATAATATAATGTACCTGCTTATATGCATGGGGCAAACCATTAATGCACGATTATACATGGCATATACTATATAAAGCTTGTTGGACTTTAATTGTTTGCAGGAAGTAGTTTATTGAGAATTTCAGCTTTGGGTGCTGATGGTAGGGCTTTTGTCTTCTTCCTGAGTCTTGGGGAGGGTTAATTCCTTTGCTGGTTTACAAGACCAGTGTATTGACATATACTACAAAGACTCTTCATTTTATGAGATTGTTTTCGATGATACCTGCGATTGGCATTGCTGCTAGGATTAGTGTGAAATAAAGGATAGAGGCTACTTGTCCGATTAGGATGAAGGGGTGTTCCACGGGTTGTCCTCCGATTCATGTGAGAACTAGTAGGTCGGCCACCAGGAGTCAGAAGATGGTTTGGCTCAGGGGTCGGAACATTATAGTTCGTTGTTTTGATGTGTGTAGTAGTGGGATTAGTGCTAGTACGAGGATGGATAGGATTAGTGCTAGTACTCCTCCCAATTTGTTGGGAATTGAGCGTAGGATTGCGTATGCGAATAGGAAGTACCATTCTGGTTTGATGTGGGGTGGTGTGTTTAGGGGGTTTGCGGATGTATAATTGTCTGGGTCTCCTAGTASGTCGGGGAAGAATAGGGCTAAGGATATTAGTGCTGTGAGCATGATGAATAGGCCAAGGGTGTCCTTGGCTGTGTAGTATGGGTGGAAGGGGATTACGTCGGGGTTGGATACGATTCCTATTGGGTTGTTGGATCCGGTTTCGTGTAAGAATAGTAAGTGTACTAGTACTAGGGCAAGAATTACGAAGGGAAGGATGAAGTGAAGAGCGAAGAATCGAGTGAGAGTTGCTTTGTCTACCGAGAATCCCCCTCAGACTCACTCTACTAGGCTAGACCCGATGTAGGGTATTGCGGATAAAAGGTTTGTAATTACCGTAGCACCTCAGAAGGACATTTGTCCTCATGGTAGGACGTATCCCATAAAGGCTGTTGCTATTACTGCAAATAGGAGCAGGATACCGATGTTTCATGTCTCTTTGTAGGCAAAGGATCCGTAGTAGATGCCTCGTCCGATGTGTGCGAATAGGCAGATGAAGAACAGGGAAGCTCCGTTAGCGTGTATGTATCGGATAATTCATCCGTAGTTTACATCTCGGCAGATGTGAGTTACTGATGAGAATGCGGTTGCTGTGTCTGCTGTGTAGTGTATGGCTAGAAATAGTCCTGTGAGAATTTGTAGGACTAAGCAGATTCCTAGTAGTGATCCGAAGTTTCATCATGCTGAGATGTTAGAGGGGGTGGGGAGATCAATAAAGGAGTTGTTGATGATTTTGAGTAGGGGGTGTGTTTTTCGGATGTTTGTCATTAGGTTTCCGTAGTTTAATTACAACGATGATTTTTCGTGTCATAGGTCATGGTTTGAGTCCATGTGGGAACAATGACATATGTTGTGTTTATTTTGAGTGTTATTTTTGTGATTAGTTTTTTAGGGTTTTCTTCAAAGCCTTCTCCTATTTATGGGGGGTTTAGTCTGGTTGTAGCTGGCGGTGCAGGTTGTGGGGTTGTAGTTAATTTTGGTGGGTCTTTTTTGGGTTTAATGGTTTTTTTGATTTATCTTGGGGGGATGTTGGTTGTTTTTGGTTATACGGCGGCCATAGCCATTGAGGAGTATCCTGAAGTTTGGGTGTCTAATGTGGTTGTGCTCGGTGCTTTTGTTTTGGGTGTGGTCATAGAGTTGGTTTTAGTGCTTTATATGTTGAAGGGTGAGGGGTTGAGTGTGGTTTTTGATCTTGGTGGTCCTGGTGATTGGGCGACTTATGATGTTGGGGGGTCTAGTTTTTTTAGTGAGGAAGCTGCGGGTGTTGCTGCTCTTTATAGCCATGGTGCTTGGTTTGTGATTATGACCGGGTGGTCTTTGTTTATTTGTGTTGTTGTTGTTATGGAGGTTACTCGGGGGAATAGAATATGAGGAGAGCGAGGACTATTGTCACTGCGAAGGACAGGAAGTATAGTTTGATTGAGCCTTTTTGGTTGGATGTTATTAGGGAGGCTTTTATGTGGAAGTGTGAGATTGACTTTGGTATGATATTTTCTAGTCAGATTAGGTCTAGAATAAGGGATGCTAGTTTTTGGCTTGTTGTTAGTGATCAGAGGGGTCCTGAGCGGTGAATGATTGTGGGGAAGTAGCCTAGTAAGGTTGAGAATTTGAAGGCACTTGAGGGGGGTTTGTGGCTTAGGTTTAGGGACAGGTTGCACAGTTCTAGGGCTATGATTAGGCCTAGGATTGTAGTGGCGAGGGCGGTGTATTTTAGGTATTGTGGTATAGTTGTTTGGGGCATGGTTGTTGGGGGGATGTTGTTGTATAGTAGGAATCCGGCGAAGATGCTCCCTAGCATTAGGCGTTTGATTGGGTTTGTTAGTGAGGGGTTGTTTTCGTTGATGTTGATTAGGGTGTTGGATCGGGGTTGTCCTAATAGTGTGAAGAAGATGATTCGTGTGCTGTAGGCGGCTGTGAGGGAGGTGGCTACTAGTGTGATGAGCAGGGCTCAGGCGTTTGTGTGGGATATGTTAGCGGTTTCGATGATTAGGTCTTTAGAGTAGAAGCCTGTTAGGAATGGGGTTCCTGTTAGGGCTAGGCTGCCAATAATGAGAGCGGAGGTGGTAGTGGGGAGGGCGTGGAAAAGTCCTCCTATTTTGCGGATGTCTTGTTCGTCGTTTAGGCTGTGGATGATCGATCCGGAGCACATGAATAGTATGGCTTTGAAAAAGGCGTGGGTGCAGATGTGTATGAAGGCTAGGTGTGGTTGGTTGATTCCGATGGTGACTATTATTAGACCTAGTTGGCTTGAGGTTGAGAAGGCCACGATCTTTTTGATGTCGTTTTGGGTGAGAGCACAGATGGCTGTGAACAGGGTTGTAATGGCCCCTAGGCATAGGGTTGTTGTTTGGATTGTTTTGTTGTTTTCTATTAGGGGGTGGAATCGGATTAGTAGGAATACCCCTGCGACTACTATTGTGCTGGAGTGGAGTAGGGCTGATACTGGGGTTGGGCCTTCTATGGCTGAGGGGAGTCATGGGTGTAGCCCAAATTGTGCGGATTTTCCAGTTGCTGCTAGTAGTAGGCCCGCTAGGGGGATGTTTGTGTTCTCGGGGCTTAGCATGAGGATTTGTTGGAGGTCCCATGAGTTTAGGTTTGTGAGGAATCATGCCATTGACAGGATTAGTCCAATGTCTCCGATGCGGTTGTATAGGATGGCCTGTATGGCTGCTGTGTTTGCATCTGTTCGTCCGTGCCATCAGCCGATTAGGAGGAAAGATATGATTCCTACTCCTTCTCAGCCGATGAAGAGTTGGAATATGTTGTTGGCGGATACTAGGATTATTATTGTGATTAGGAAGATTAGTAGGTACTTGAAGAATCGGTTGATGTGGGGGTCTGATTTTATATATCATAGAGAGAATTCTATGATAGACCATGTGACGAATAGGGCCACTGGTATGAATGTTGTGGAGAAATAGTCTAGTTTGAAGCTTATTGTTATTTTTATTGTTTGGATTGTTGTTCAGTGTCAGTTGAAGATGGTTATTTCTTCGTTTGAGTATATAAATGCTATTGCTGGGATTATGCTGACGGCGAAGGCTAGTGCGACTATGTTTTTTACGTGGTGGGGGTAGTTTTTGCTTGTGTAGGCATTTGTGGGGGTGATTATGATTGGTATGATTAGTGTTGTTAGTGTTATAAGGGAGGTGCAGGTTAGGGTGTTAATTACTTTTACTTGGAGTTGCACCAAGTCTTTTGGTTCCTAAGACCAACGGGTGTCTGTCATCCTCTAAAAGTTTAAAAAAGCCATGTTTTTATACATGGGGGCAGGAATTAGCAGTTCTTGCATGCTTTTTTGGTAAGTAAGAAGTTGTGGTCTTCTATTGTCAGATCCACAATCTGAGGTTTTATTAAACTATACTTACAGTAAAGGCACCCTAGGATGATTTTGGGGTTGGTTGATAGCATTAGTAGGGGCAGTATGTGGAGTGCCATTAGAGCGTTTTCTCGGGTGAAGGAGGGGCAGATGTTGTTGATGTGGTGGGTGTATTTTCCACGTTGGGTGGATATTAGTATGTATAGGGAGTAGGTGGCTGTGATGATAATGTTTGTTCCAGTAAGGATGATGGTGGTGTTGGACCACGAGAATGTTGATACTACTACGAATAGTTCTCCGATTAGGTTGATGCTGGGGGGGAGGGCCAGGTTGGTTAGGCTTGCTAGGAGTCATCAGGCAGCTATTAGGGGTAGGAGGGTTTGCAGTCCTCGTGCTAGTATTATAGTTCGGCTGTGGGTTCGCTCATAGTTTGTGTTTGCTAGGCAAAATAGTATGGAGGATGTTAGACCGTGGGCGATTATGAGAGCGGTGGCCCCCATGTAGCTTCATGGGGTTTGGATTAGGATTGCGACGATTACCAGTGCTATGTGGCTTACGGAGGAGTAGGCGATTAGTGATTTTAGGTCGGTTTGGCGAAGGCAGATGGAGCTTGTTATGATTATTCCTCACAGGGATAGTATTAGGAAGGGGTATGCTATGAATGTTGTTATTGGTTCTAGCATGATAGTGATGCGTATTATGCCGTATCCGCCTAGTTTTAGTAGTACGGCTGCAAGTACTATGGAGCCTGCAATGGGGGCCTCTACGTGGGCTTTTGGCAGTCAGAGGTGTAGTCCGTATAGGGGTATTTTTACTATGAATGCTATTATGCATGCTAGTCATATTAGCATGTTGGATCAAGAGTCGTTTATGGGTTTCGCTCAGTATTGTAGTACTAGTATGTTTAGGGTTCCTGTTATGTTTTGGGTGTATGTGAGTACTACTAGAAGGGGGAGTGACCCTACTATTGTGTAGAAGAGGAAGTAGGACCCTGCGTTTAGTCGCTCTGCTTGGTTTCCTCATCGTGTGATGATGATTAGGGTTGGTACGAGTGTTGCTTCAAACAGGATGTAGAATATAATGAACTCAGAGGAGGCGAATGTTATGATTAGTAGTGCTTGGAGGGTGATTAGTATGGTAATGTATAGTTTTTTTAGGCCCAGGGGCTCATTGGAGAGGTGGGCTTGGCTGGCTGTTAGTATTAGGGGGAGGAGTCATGTTGTTAATACGATTAAGGGTGCTGATAGGGGGTCAGAGAAGAAGATGGCTGAGAGGCTTATGTTGTTGTGGTCATGCTGGCCCAAGATGCCTAGAGATGTTAGGCTGATTAGCATGCTGTGTGATGTTACGTTGATTCACACTATGTTTTTGTTCGATAGTCATGTTAGGGGAATTAGTATGGCTGTGGGGACAATTAGTTTTAGCATTGTAGCAGGTTTAGGTTTTGTACGTAGTCCGTGCCGTATGTGTTAGATACAAGTACTAGTAGAGAGAGGCCTAGGGCAGCCTCGCATGCTGCTAGTACGAGGAGGATGATGGGTGCTATGTTGGCTAGTGTGAAGTGGTTAGTTAGGATTGTAATGGTGATTATTACGAATAGGGAGAGTATTATGCCCTCTAGACATAGTAGTGAGGACATTAGGTGTGATCGGTACATTAATATCCCCATTAGGGAGATAGTGAATGCCAGTGTTGTGTTAATGTAAATTAGGGACATTTGGTAGCTATGAGTAAGTCATAGTTTAATGAGTCGAAATCATTTGTTTTGTGTAAACTAGCTACCATACTCAGTTCATTCTAGGCCTTTTTGTGTTCATTCGTAGGCCAGGCTAATTGCTAGCAGTAGGATGAGGACCAAGGCTACGGTGATTATGGTGCCTAGGTTGTTTGTTTGTGATGCTCAGGGGAGTGGCAGGAGTAGTGCGATTTCTAGGTCGAATAGTAGGAACGTGATGGCGATTAGGAAGAATTTTATGGAGAATGGTAGTCGTGCCGATCCCATGGGGTCGAATCCGCATTCGTAGGGGGTGATCTTTTCCGAGTACGTGTTTAATTGAGGGAGTCAGAAGGCGATTAGTATGAGCAGGCATGCTAGTATGGTGTTTGTTGTTATTGCTAGGAGTAGGTTTATTATTCTCTTCTGGGTTGTGGCCAGAGCTTGTTGATTGGAAGTCAACTGTACTGTGCATACTTAGAAAATAGGAACCTCATCAGTAAATGGAGACATACAGGAACAGTCACACTACATCTACGAAGTGTCAGTATCAGGCGGCAGCTTCGAATCCGAAGTGGTGGTTTGATGTAAAGTGGTATTTTAGTTGTCGTAGTAGGCACACAGTTAGGAAGGAGGTGCCGATGATGACGTGTAGGCCGTGGAATCCAGTTGCCACAAAGAAGGTAGAGCCGTACACGCCGTCGGAGATTGTGAAGGGTGCTTCGTAATATTCTGAGACCTGCAGTAGTGTGAAGTAAATGCCTAGGAGAATTGTGATGAGCAGGGCCTGGATTATGTGGTTTCGGCTGCCTTCTATTAAGCTATGGTGTGCCCATGTAATTGATACTCCTGAGGCTAAAAGAACGGATGTGTTGAGTAGAGGTACTTCCAGCGGGTTTAGCGGGTTGATGCCTGTGGGGGGTCAGCATCCTCCTAGTTCGGGGGTAGGTGCTAGGCTTGAGTGGTAGAATGCTCAGAAGAAGCCAGCGAAGAAAAATACTTCTGAGACAATGAACAGGATTATGCCGTATCGTAGTCCTTTTTGGACTGTGGGTGTGTGGTGGCCTTGAAAGGTGCTTTCTCGTACAATGTCACGTCATCATTGATATATTGTTAAGAGGTTTGTTGTTAGTCCTAGGAGGAGTAGTGTTGTAGAGTTGAAGTGGAATCATATTGCTAGGCCCGATGTTATTAGGAGGGCAGATAGGGCCCCGGTTAGGGGTCAAGGGCTTGGGTTTACTATGTGGTATGAGTGGGTTTGGTGGGTCATTATGTGTTATCATGTAAGTAGAGGCTGATTAGAAGGGTGAAGACGTAGGCCTGAATGAGTGCGACTGCGAATTCAAGGATTGTAAGCAGGACTAGGACGATGAAGGTAGTTGTGGCCACGGTGAGGTTGATTGATATTAGGGCAAGGGTTGCGCTTCCGATTAGGTGTATTAACAGGTGGCCGGCGGTGATGTTGGCTGTCAGTCGTACTGCGAGCGCTATGGGTTGGATTAGCAGGCTGATTGTTTCAATGATCACTAGCACTGGGATAAGGGGGGTTGGTGTTCCCTGGGGTAGGAAGTGGGCTAAAGATGTTTTTGTATTGTGTCGAAAACCTGTGACTACGGTGGCTGCCCATAGAGGAACGGCTATGCTCAGGTTTATTGACAGTTGGGCTGTGGGGGTGAATGAGTGGGGTAGCAGGCCTAGTAGGTTAGTAGATGCGATGAAAATGATTAGTGTTATTAATATCAGGGTTCAGGTCTGTCCTTTGTAGTTGTGGATGCTTATTATTTGTTTGGATGTTTGTTTTAGGAGTCATTGTTGTATGGATACAATGCGGTTGTTGATTAGTCGGTTTGATGTTGGGAAGAGGATTACTGGGAACATAATGATAATTGTTACAATAGGGATCCCTATTATCACTGGGGTAATGAAAGAGGTGAATAGATTTTCGTTCATTTTTTTTCTCAGGGGGTGAGTGTTTTGTGGTGTGTTTTTGTTGAGGTCTCTGCGTCGTGTGGGTAGTAGTGTTTAGAGATTTTTAATTGGAATAGGACAAAGAGGGTCAGGATCATGGATATAATTGTAATGGATCATGTTGTAGTGTCTAGTTGAGGCATGTCATTGAGGAGAGGCGTGCTCTCAATCTCTAACTTAAAAGGCTAGCGCTATTAGCTTCTCAATGAATTACAGTAGGGACGTAGTTCAGTTTTCAAATGTTTTTAGGGGTACTAGTTCGAGGACAATTGGCATGAAGCTGTGATTTGAGCCACAGATTTCTGAGCACTGTCCGTAGAATAGGCCGGGCCGGGTTGATATCAGGGTTGTTTGGTTTAGACGCCCCGGGATAGCATCTGTTTTTAGGCCCAGGGATGGGACGGCTCAAGAGTGCAGGACGTCTTCAGATGAGATGAGCATGCGGATGGTTGTGTCTATGGGTAGTACAAGTCGGTTGTCCACTTCTAGAAGTCGGAGTTCGCCGGGTTTTAGGTCTTGAGTTGGGATTATGTATGAGTCGAAGCTTAGGTCTTCGTAGTCTGTGTATTCGTAGCTTCAGTATCATTGATGGCCCATTGTTTTTACTGTCAGGGCGGGGTTGTTAATCTCGTCCATTATGTAGAGGATGCGTAGGGAGGGCAGGGCGATTAGGATTAGGATAACTGCGGGGAGGATGGTTCAAATGGTTTCTACTTCTTGAGCGTCTATTGTACTTGTGTGGGTGAGTTTGGTTGTTAGTATGAGAGAGATAATGTATAGTACTAGGGAGCTGATCAAGAACACGATTATTAGTGTGTGATCGTGGAAGTGGAGTAATTCTTCTATGATTGGGGACGTGGCATCTTGAAAGCCTAATTGGAGCGGGTACGCCATGGAAGTATAAAGGGCTTGAACCTATAATTTAACTTTGACAAAGTTATGTAAATTTTACTAATACTTCTGTGATTGAGAGAGACATAGGGGCTATGATATTGGCTTGAAACCATTGTTTGAGGGTTCGATTCCTTCCTCTCTTGTTTTGACCAGATTTACGAAAGCAGGTTCTTCGAATGTGTGGTAGGGTGGTGGGCAGCCGTGTAGTCATTCGAGGTTGGTATTTGTAGACTCCACTATTAGGACTTCCCGTTTAGAGGCGAATGCCTCTCAGATTATGAAGGCCATGAGTATTACGGCGGTTAATGAGATGAAGGATCCTATGGAGGACACAGTGTTTCACATTGTGTAAGCGTCTGGGTAGTCCGAGTATCGTCGAGGTATTCCAGACAGCCCAAGGAAGTGTTGGGGGAAAAAGGTCATGTTTACGCCCACGAATATGATTGTAAAGTGAACTTTTGCCCATGTGTTGTTGAGCGTGTATCCTGAGAACAGGGGGAATCAATGGACGAAGCCTCCTATGATGGCGAAAACTGCTCCCATGGAGAGAACGTAGTGGAAGTGGGCTACTACGTAGTAGGTATCATGGAGGACGATATCTAGGGACGAGTTGGCCAGCACGATGCCAGTTAGACCCCCGACTGTAAACAGGAAGATAAAGCCCAGGGCCCATAGTATAGCTGGGGCCCATTTTACGTTTCCTCCGTGCAGGGTTGCTAGTCAACTAAACACCTTTACTCCWGTGGGGATAGCAATAATTATGGTGGCTGATGTGAAGTAGGCCCGTGTATCAACGTCTATTCCCACTGTGAACATGTGGTGTGCCCATACAATGAAGCCCAGGAAGCCAATGGATATTATTGCTCAGACTATGCCCATGTATCCAAAGGGCTCTTTTTTCCCGGAGTAATAGGTTACGATGTGGGAGATTATTCCAAATCCAGGAAGGATGAGAATGTACACTTCGGGGTGTCCGAAGAATCAGAATAGGTGTTGGTATAGAATGGGGTCCCCTCCTCCTGCGGGGTCAAAAAAGGTTGTATTTAGATTACGGTCGGTTAACAGTATGGTAATGCCAGCAGCTAGTACGGGTAGAGATAGTAGCAGAAGCACGGCCGTAATTAGGACTGATCACACGAATAGTGGGGTTTGGTATTGGTTTATTGCAGGGGGTTTTATGTTGATGATTGTTGTAATAAAATTGATAGCCCCAAGGATTGATGAGACACCCGCTAGATGAAGAGAGAAGATGGTTAGGTCTACAGATGCTCCTGCGTGTGCTAAATTTCCTGCTAAAGGGGGGTATACAGTTCAGCCGGTTCCAGCCCCTGCTTCGACTATGGAAGAGGCCAGAAGAAGTAGGAAAGAGGGGGGGAGCAGTCAGAAACTTATGTTGTTTATACGGGGGAATGCCATGTCAGGGGCTCCAATTATCAGGGGTACTAGTCAGTTTCCAAAGCCTCCGATTATGATTGGCATGACTATGAAGAAGATTATTACAAATGCATGTGCGGTAACGATCACATTGTAAATTTGGTCGTCCCCTAAGAGGGTCCCAGGCTGACCTAGCTCAGCGCGAATTAGAAGACTTAGTGCGGTGCCTACTATTCCGGCCCAGGCGCCAAATAAGAGATATAGTGTGCCAATGTCTTTGTGATTTGTTGAAAAGAGCCAGCGGTTGGTGAACATAGGTAAGATGGCCGAGTAAGCATTAGACTGTAAATCTGAACACAGAGGTTGGAGTCCTCTTCTTGCCAGGTCCTGAGGTGTTTACACATTGAATTGCAAATTCAAAGAAGCAGCTTCAATTCTGCCCGGACTTCTCCCGCCACTTTCTTCTTTATGGCGGGAGAAGTAGATTGAAGCCAGTTGATTAGGGTGTTTAGCTGTTAACTAAAGTTTCGTGGGTTTGTATCCCACCAATCTAGTGAGGATTTAGCTTAATTAAAGCGCCTGATTTGCGTTTAGGTGATGTAGGTTGAATTTCTACAGTCTTTATATCAGGGACTAAATAGTTTGTATTTGCTTAGAGCTTTGAAGGCTCTCGGTCTGTGTAGCCTAAGTCCCTAGTTTAGGATTGATATTATAGGGGTGAGTGGGAGTGCTATTGTGGATAAAATGATTAGAGGTGGGGTTAGTTTTATGATTTTTGTTGTTTCGAATTGTCATTTTATTTTTATGTTGTTGGTGGTTGGGAGTATGGTTAGTGCTGTGGAGTACGCCAGGCGTACGTAGAAGTATAGGTTGAGTAGTGCTGTTATTGCTATCACGGTTGGTATTATTACTATGTTGTTTTTGGTTAGTTCTTGGATGATTATTCATTTGGGCATGAATCCGGTCAGTGGGGGGAGGCCTCCTAGTGATAGTAGGATTAGTAGTGCGAGGGCTGTGATTAGTGGTGTCTTGTTTGATAGGTGGGATAGTGATAGGGTTGTTGTTGATGAGTTGTATAGTAGGATTGCGAATATAGATAGTGTCATTATGATGTAGACTAGTAGGTTTAGAATGGCAATGTCCGGGTTGTATGTTATGATTATTGCTATTCAGCCTATGTGGGCGATTGAGGAGTATGCTATGATTTTTCGTAGTTGGGTCTGGTTTAGCCCTCCTCAACCGCCGATGAGGATTGAGAGTGCGGCTATGGTTGTCAGTATATTTGTGTTGATTGTGGGTATTATTTGGTATAGGATTGATATTGGTGCGACTTTTTGTCAGGTTAGGAGTAGCATGCCTGATGATAGTGGGCTTCCTTGTGTTACTTCTGGCACTCAGAAGTGGAATGGTGCTATTCCTAGTTTTATGGCCATAGCTACGGTGATGATGGCTGATGGTAGGGTGTTGTGTGTTTTTGTGATGGTTCATTGTCCAGAAGATATCAGGTCTAGGGTAATGGCTAGCATTAGTAGTATGGACGCGGTGGCTTGGATTAGGAAGTATTTTGTGGCTGCTTCTATGGCTCGTGGGCTAAAGTTTTTCATTAGGATAGGGACTATTGCTAGTATGTTTATCTCGAATCCAATTCAAATCATTAGTCAGTGAGAGCTGATTAGGACGAGCATGGTCCCTAGGAATAGGGTTGTTAGGATGGCTAGTATAGTGAGGTTTATTAGTACGGGAAGGTTGTGATCCAACATTTTCGGGGTATGGGCCCGATAGCTTGCTTAGCTGACCTTACTGTAGATTGTGGTGTAAGTTGGTAGCACGGAGATTTTTGAGTTCTCAGGTGCAGGTTCAATGCCTGTTTTTCTAGAAATAAGGGGATTTAAACCTCTATTATTTACTCTATCAAAGTAATTCTTTTGTCAGACATATTTCTTATGATTGTGGGGGAATGCTTGACAGGGCGATTGGTATTGATACGTGTCACATGCACAGTGCTAGGGTTAGTGGTAGGAAGTTTTTTCATAGTAGGTGCATTAGTTGGTCGTAGCGGAATCGTGGGTAGGATGCTCGGATTCATAGGAATAGGGCGGTAAGGGCGAGTGTTTTTACTACAAAATTAACTGTGTAGAGGCTTGGGGTGTGGGGGTCGTGAAAGGCTCCTATGAAGAGTGTCACTGACAAGATGTTTATTATGATGATGTTTGCGTATTCGGCAAGGAAGAAGAGTGCGAATGGGCCTGCTGCGTATTCAACGTTAAAGCCGGATACGAGTTCAGATTCTCCTTCTGTTAGGTCGAAGGGTGCTCGATTTGTCTCGGCTAGGGTCGAGATGAATCATATTATGGCCAGGGGTCATGCGGGCACTAGTAATCATAGCTTTTCTTGGGTTGTGATTAGGGTGGAGAGGGTGAAGGACCCGCTTATTAACAGTAAGGACAGCAGGATAATTGCTAGTGTCACTTCGTATGAGATGGTTTGGGCCACTGCACGTAGTGCTCCAATGAGGGCGTATTTGGAGTTTGAGGCTCATCCTGATCATAAGATGGAGTATACGGCGAGGCTTGATATGGCCAGTATGAATAGCACTCCTAGGTTTATGTTGACTAGTGGGTGTGGCATTGGTAGTGGTACTCACATGGTGAGTGCGAGTGTCAGTGCTAGGATAGGTGCCATGATGAATATTGTGATTGAGGATGTTAGGGGTCGTAGGGGTTCTTTAGTGAATAGTTTTACTGCGTCGGCGATTGGTTGTAGCAGGCCTCAAGGGCCCACGATGTTTGGGCCCTTTCGTAGTTGCATGTATCCTAGCACTTTGCGTTCTACTAGCGTTAGGAATGCCACGGCTAGTAGGATGGGGATGATCATTATTATTATGTTGATTGTGTACATTGCTGCTAGGGAGGGGAGTTGAACCTCTGTTACAAGAGCTTAAGTCTTGTGCAGTTGCCGTGCTTTGCTACCCTAGCTGGCCCTGGTTCTAGGACTGGGGGTTGTTGTGAATTGGCTAAATTAAGAGGGTAGTCATTTATTGATTCGAGGGCGCCTGTGTGAGGTAGGCCCTACTTCTCTTGTCCTTTCGTACTGGGAGAAGTGTATTAATAGATAGAAACCGACCTGGATTACTCCGGTCTGAACTCAGATCACGTAGGACTTTAATCGTTGAACAAACGAACCATTAATAGCTTCTGCACCATTGGGATGTCCTGATCCAACATCGAGGTCGTAAACCCTATTGTCGATATGGACTCTCGAATAGGATTGCGCTGTTATCCCTAGGGTAACTTGTTCCGTTGATCAAGTTGTTGGATCAATTAACGGATTATCTGGACTTGTTAGTCTGGATTTGACCGCTCGTAGGTTGTTTTTTGCTCCGAGGTCACCCCAACCAAAATTGACAGCTTAGGCTAATTGGTTTGTTATATCTCTGTTAGAGTGGTGTTGGGTTAATTTTAAGCTGTTTAATTAAAGCTCCATAGGGTCTTCTCGTCTTATTATATTATTCCCGCCTCTTCACGGGGAGGTCAATTTCACTGGTTACAGATGAGAGACAGTAAAACCCTCGTCTAGCCGTTCATACTAGTCCTTATTTAGAGAACAAGTGATTATGCTACCTTTGCACGGTCAGAATACCGCGGCCGTTTAACGCGAGTCACTGGGCAGGCAGTGCCTCTAATACTGGTTATGCTAGAGGTGATGTTTTTGGTAAACAGGCGGGGCTTGTGTTTGCCGAGTTCCTTTCATTTGTTTTAACCTTTCCTTTGAGAATATGCACGCCTGTGTTGGGTTAACAATCTATTTAACAAAGTTCTATTTTTGGGTTTGATTTGTTTCGTTGTTAATTATCAGTGGGTCATCCGTTCTGATATAAGCTTGTGCAAGGAGATCTATTTCTTGTTACTCATACTAACAGTATTTCTTCTATTTATTGATAGATTGGTCCAATATTGGTTTAGGAGTTGATTTTTATTTGTGGTATTATTTATGTCTTATTGTTGAGCTTTGACGCTTTCTTAATTGATGGCTGCTTTTAGGCCAACTATGGTTGTTGTATTGTTTACTCACTAATTAAGATTTAATTCTGTTTCTAAAAAGCTGTACCTTTTTAGACTATACTTGAAGCCTACATTATAGTTTTTGGGCTTTTGGGTATGCTTCAAGTTGAACTTAGATTCATTTCTTGGACAACCAGCTATCACCAGGCTCGTTAGGCTTTTCACCTCTACCTACAAGTCTTCTCACTATTTTGCCACATAGATGAGTGGGTTCTTTAAACTGCTCGTAGGTAGCTCGTCTGGTTTCGGGGTTTCTAGCTTAAGTTCTCTTTGCTAGGGTGTTTCTAGTTAGTCCATTATGCAAAAGGTACAAGGGGTAATCTTTGCTTTTTTGTACTTTGAATGCATCTTTCATCTTTCCCTTGCGGTACTTTTTCTATAGCGCCGTTGTGTAATTTCTATCGCCTATACTTTAGTCTAGTAAATGCTTTGGTTTATGTGCTCTGTTTGGTTGTATGTTGGGTGTTGGTTGGGCTAGGATTTGTTCAAAGTGGTCATGTTATTGAGATCTTCTGGGTGTAGGCCAGATGCTTTGTTTAAGCTACACTTTGGTGATCCAAGCACACCTTCCAGTATGCTTACCTTGTTACGACTTGTCTCTTCTCATGCCTTGGTGTTTGTCTAATATGTTTAGGTATTCTTGGGGATTTGAAGAGGGTGACGGGCGGTGTGTGCGTGCTTTAGGGCCGGGTTCAGTTGAGCTTTCTATTCTCAGCTTACTGCTAAATCCTCCTTTGGCCCTCGTTTTCATTAGGGCGTTCGTTTGTGTTCTATTTTAGAAAATGTAGCCCATTTCTTCCCAATTCATGGGCTACACCTTGACCTAACGTATTTATGTTTTCATAGTCTTGCTTACTGTGCTTCCTTTTTAGGGTTTGCTGGAGATGGCGGTATATAGGCTGTATTAGCTAGAATTGGTAGGGTTTATCGGGGTTTATCGATTACAGAACAGGCTCCTCTAGGGGGATGTAAAGCACCGCCAAGTCCTTTGAGTTTTAGGCTGTTGCCAGTAGTTCTCTGGCGAATAATTTTGTCTGGTGAATTATTTAGGTTTAGGGCTAAGCATAGTGGGGTATCTAATCCCAGTTTGGGTCTTAGCTATCGTGTGTCGATGTGAATTAAAGTTACTTTCGTAGTTTATTTTTACGGTAACCACGGCTTTTTACGGCCTGGTCAGGGCTTAACTTTATTTGGATTGGATTTATCTTAGCACGCTTTACGCCGGTTTTTTATTAGCTAGGGTTAATCGTATGACCGCGGTGGCTGGCACGAGATTTACCAACCCAATGCAATATGGCTAGGTCGAACTTTCGTTTATAGCCTAATTTTTATCACTGCTGTTTCCCGTGGGGGTGTGGCTCTGCAAGGCGTCGTTAGCTGCGTTTATTGGCGTGCTTGATGCCAGCTCCTTCAGGTACTGTGATAACTTGAAGGGCATCTTCACTGGGGGGCGGATACTTGCATGTGTAATCCTATTGAAAATTAATAAAAAGGCTGGGACCAAACCTGTGTGTTTATGGAGTTTGTGGACTCATCTAAGCATTTTCAATGCTTTGCTTTGGTTTTAAGCTACATTAAC
>NW_027332208.1:0-46400 GCF_040802235.1 Manis javanica | reverse complement strand
GGGTAGCAGCGTGGTCTTGTCTGAACGAGGGTCTCCTCAGGGACCTGTGGAATGCGTGCCAAGCAGTGTCTGACGTAAGGCCCTCCCGCAGCAGTTCCTGGCACTTGACTACAAAGACATCTTCAGGGCACTTCGAATACTCACCGGAGCGAGGCAGCTCCGTGCTTCCTCTACCATCACGGTCAGTATACGATGCCCTCTCGCAGGACTACAAACCTATGGAGAAAACAAGCCCAGCACGAGAGGCTTTCTTCAGGGTGCTTGAATGCGCAAGTCTCAGGACTGCCAGTAAGCATTTAGCCTGAGAAACCCAGCAAAGGGTCGGTTTCTCCCCGCAGATCGCAGAGGTATGCTGCCCATGGTTAGTTCAGGGTGGACAGACCTCCGGCCCCGAGCAGAGCTCTGTGCTCATGAACGGATGACCAGCTTGTAAGGAGCCCCGAAAGCAACTGCCCCCACATACAGCTCACGTCCTATTCACGGCGCACGCATCTCTTGGACGTCAAGCGCATTCACAGAGGACACGCCGCACACCTAGGTTTTTGCCATCCCGCTCTGCGTGAGGGAGCAGAAAGCAACCGAAAGGCTTAGGTCGTGAAGTTAGAGCTTGTGTACCCCGGAGAAGTTTCCGTTGCAGGTCTAAGTTCACCTTCACTAGCCCTAAAGAGCAGCGTACCTGACAGAGGCTCCCGGTGCTGCCTGCTTCAGGCCCTTCGAGCAGAACGCCCAGCCGTCCTGCTTCCAACGCTGTGCCGAAAGCAACTCGCTCTGCTTCCTCCCCTGAGGCTGGGCTGAAGACCTCTTCACACTCTCCCTGTGTCGGGGAGTACAAGTATATATAAGCAGCTCACCTTGCCACAGCAGTGTGTAGCTGTCAATCTGGATTTGTCTGAGCAGCAAGTCACTGGGGCTGAAACAGCCTCGGAGCCTCCTCTGCAGGACCGCACCTCCGAGGCTATAGGGCCCAACCGCAGCAAGCCTGCGGAGAGGCTTCACACACACCTCTTGCCGGCCGTGTTGCTTGGGGCCTGAAGGCCAGTGCGTGCACCTGGTTCTCAGAGCTTGGGCTCTGAATCACGGGAGGCCGACTTATATAGGGCACCACCGCCCCGACCCACGCTCCGCACAGCCCCACATCCACGGTCTACCTGCACCTCTCGGAGGCAGCCGGGCAGGAGCAGAGATAAAGCGCCTTTTCGCACTGCCACGCGGAATTCATGGTATGCAAGCGTTTCTCTCGTCAGCCAGGCAGCCTCACCGAGGCCTTACGGCTCAGTGGCTACACAAGCGAGCAGCTGACGCTCAGCAGGAGGGAGCCGTACACTGCAGACTTCATTCGAGGCGCTTAGAGGGCAGACGCACAGCACAGCACAGGCACGGAAAACACTAGGCAAGCTCAGTCTCCGCATCCACTCCGACACCTTGAATGATTCCTGTAATGAGGCGTCCTGCACTGCTCTCTTTCTCCCACGTTACCTGAATCCAGTGTCGACTTGCCTCTGCTCTCTCATTTCACAGCATCTTCTTCTACACCTTCCCGTGTGCCTAGTGCCAAATTCGTCCTAGTCGAAGTCTGCCAGGTAGAGGGCGAACAGAGAGGACAGCCTTCTACTGGAATGTTTACTTAGATCTCCGTATCACAGAGGAGGAGTTTGCACGCAAGGGGTAGCAGCGTGGTCCTCTCTCAACGAGGGTCTCCTCAGTGACCAATGGAATGCATCCCAAGCAGTGTCTGGCGTAAGGCCCTCCCGCAGCAGTTCCTGAGTCTTGACTGCAAAGGCATATTCAGGGCACTTCGATTACTCACCGGGACGAGGCACCTCCGTGCGTCCTCTTCCATCACCCTCAGTATACGATGCCCTCCCGCAGGACTACAAACCTATGGAGAAAACAAGCCCAGCACGAGAGGCTTTCTTCAGTGTGCCTGAATGCGCAAGTCTCAGGACTGCCCGTAAGTATTTAGCCTGAGAATTCCAGCAAAGCTTGGGTTTCTCCCCGCACATCGCAGAGGTATGCTGCCCATGGTTAGTTCAGGTGGACAGACCTCCGGCCCCGAGCAGAGCTCTGTGCTCATGAACGGATGATCAGCTTGTAAGGAGCCCCGAAAGCATCTGCCCCCACATACAGCTGCACGTCCTATTCACCGCGCACGCATCTCTTGGACGTCAAGCGCATTCACAGAGGACACCCCGCACACCTAGGTTTTTGCCATCCCGCTCTGCGTGAGGGAGCAGAAAGCAACCGAAAGGCTTAGGTCGTGAAGTTAGAGCTTGTGTACCGCGGAGCAGTTTCCGTTGCAGGTCTGAGTTCACCTTCACTAGCCCTAAAGAGCAGCGTACCTGACAGAGGCTCCCGGTGCTGCCTGCTTCAGGCCCGTCGAGCAGAACGCCCAGCCGTCCTGCTTCCAACACTGTGCCAAAAGCAACTCGCTCTGCTTCCTCCCCTGAGGCTGGGCGGATGACCTCTTCACAGTATCCCTGTGTCCGGGAGTACAAGTATATATAAGAAGCTCACCTTGCCACAGCAGTGTTTAGCTGTCAATCTGGATTAGTCTGAGCAGAAAGTCACTGGGACTGAGACAGCCTCGGAGACTCCTCTGCAGGACCGCACCTCCGAGGCTTTAGGGCCCAACCGCAACAAGCCTGCGGAGACGCTTCACACACACCTCTTGCCGGCCGTGTTGCTTGGAGCCTGAAGGCCAGTGCGTTCACCTGGTTCTCAGAGCTTGGGCTCTGAGGCACGGGAGGCCCACTTATATAGGGCACCACCGCCCCGCCCCACGCTCCGCCCCGCCCCACATCCACGGACTACCTGCACCTCTCGGAGGCAGCCGGGCAGGAGCAGAGAGAAAGCGCCGTTTCACACTGCCATGCGGAATTCATGGTATGCAAGCGTTTCTCTCGTCAGCCAGGCTGCCTCACCGAGGCCTTACGGCTCAGTGGCTACACAAGCGAGCAGCTGACGCTCAGCAGGAGGGAGCCGTACACTGCAAACTTCATTCGAGACGCTTAGAAGGCAGTCGCACAGCACAGGCACGGAAAAACACTTGGCAAGCACAGTCTCTGCAGCCACTCCAACACCTTGAATGATTTCTGTAATGAGGCGTCCTGCACTGCTCTCTTTCTCCCACGTTACCTGAATCCAGTGCCGACTTGCCTCTGCTGCTCTCATTTCACAGCATCTTCTACACCTTCCCGTGTGCCTAGTGCCAAATTCGTCCTAGTCGAAGTCCTGCCAGGTAGAGGGCGAACAGAGAGGACAGCCTTCTACTGGAATGTTTACTTAGATTTCCGTATCACAGAGGAGGAGGTTGCACGAAAGGCGTAGCAGCGTGGTCTTCTCTCAACGAGGGTCTCCTCAGTGACCTGTGGAATGCGTCCCAAGCAGTGTCTGGCGTAAGGCCCTCCCGCAGCAGTTCCTGACACTTGACTACAAAGACATCTTCAGGGCACTTCGAATACTCACCGGGACGAGGCAGCTCCGTGCTTCCTCTACCATCACGGTCAGTATACGATGCCCTCTCGCAGGACTACAAACCTATGGAGAAAACAAGCCCAGCACGAGAGGCTTTCTTCAGGGTGCTTGAATGCGCAAGTCTCAGGACTGCCAGTAAGCATTTAGCCTGAGAAACCCAGCAAAGGGTCGGTTTCTCCCCGCAGATCGCAGCGGTATGCTGCCCATGGTTAGTTCAGGTGGACAGACCTCCGGCCCCGAGCAGAGCTCTGTGCTCATGAACGGATGACCAGCTTGTAAGGGGCGCCGAAAGCAACTGCCCCCACATACAGCTCACGTCCTATTCACGGCGCACGCATCTCTTGGACGTCAAGCGCATTCACAGAGGACACGCCGCACACCTAGGTTTTTGCCATCCCGCTCTGCGTGAGGGAGCAGAAAGCAACCGAAAGGCTTAGGTCGTGAAGTTAGAGCTTGTGTACCCCGGAGAAGTTTCCGTTGCAGGTCTAAGTTCACCTTCACTAGCCCTAAAGAGCAGCGTACCTGACAGAGGCTCCCGGTGCTGCCTGCTTCAGGCCCTTCGAGCAGAACGCCCAGCCGTCCTGCTTCCAACGCTGTGCCGAAAGCAACTCGCTCTGCTTCCTCCCCTGAGGCTGGGCTGAAGACCTCTTCACACTCTCCCTGTGTCGGGGAGTACAAGTATATATAAGCAGCTCACCTTGCCACAGCAGTGTGTAGCTGTCAATCTGGATTTGTCTGAGCAGCAAGTCACTGGGGGTGAAACAGCCTCGGAGCCTCCTCTGCAGGACCGCACCTCCGAGGCTATAGGGCCCAACCGCAGCAAGCCTGCGGAGAGGCTTCACACACACCTCTTGCCGGCCGTGTTGCTTGGGGCCTGAAGGCCAGTGCGTGCACCTGGTTCTCAGAGCTTGGGCTCTGAATCACGGGAGGCCGACTTATATAGGGCACCACCGCCCCGACCCACGCTCCGCACAGCCCCACATCCACGGTCTACCTGCACCTCTCGGAGGCAGCCGGGCAGGAGCAGAGATAAAGCGCCTTTTTGCACTGCCACGCGGAATTCATGGTATGCAAGCGTTTCTCTCGTCAGCCAGGCAGCCTCACCGAGGCCTTACGGCTCAGTGGCTACACAAGCGAGCAGCTGACGCTCAGCAGGAGGGAGCCGTACACTGCAGACTTCATTCGAGGCGCTTAGAGGGCAGACGCACAGCACAGCACAGGCACGGAAAACACTAGGCAAGCTCAGTCTCCGCATCCACTCCGACACCTTGAATGATTCCTGTAATGAGGCGTCCTGCACTGCTCTCTTTCTCCCACGTTACCTGAATCCAGTGTCGACTTGCCTCTGCTCTCTCATTTCACAGCATCTTCTTCTACACCTTCCCGTGTGCCTAGTGCCAAATTCGTCCTAGTCGAAGTCTGCCAGGTAGAGGGCGAACAGAGAGGACAGCCTTCTACTGGAATGTTTACTTAGATCTCCGTATCACAGAGGAGGAGTTTGCACGCAAGGGGTAGCAGCGTGGTCCTCTCTCAACGAGGGTCTCCTCAGTGACCAATGGAATGCATCCCAAGCAGTGTCTGGCGTAAGGCCCTCCCGCAGCAGTTCCTGAGTCTTGACTGCAAAGGCATATTCAGGGCACTTCGATTACTCACCGGGACGAGGCACCTCCGTGCGTCCTCTTCCATCACCCTCAGTATACGATGCCCTCCCGCAGGACTACAAACCTATGGAGAAAACAAGCCCAGCACGAGAGGCTTTCTTCAGTGTGCCTGAATGCGCAAGTCTCAGGACTGCCCGTAAGTATTTAGCCTGAGAATTCCAGCAAAGCTTGGGTTTCTCCCCGCACATCGCAGAGGTATGCTGCCCATGGTTAGTTCAGGTGGACAGACCTCCGGCCCCGAGCAGAGCTCTGTGCTCATGAACGGATGATCAGCTTGTAAGGAGCCCCGAAAGCATCTGCCCCCACATACAGCTGCACGTCCTATTCACCGCGCACGCATCTCTTGGACGTCAAGCGCATTCACAGAGGACACCCCGCACACCTAGGTTTTTGCCATCCCGCTCTGCGTGAGGGAGCAGAAAGCAACCGAAAGGCTTAGGTCGTGAAGTTAGAGCTTGTGTACCGCGGAGCAGTTTCCGTTGCAGGTCTGAGTTCACCTTCACTAGCCCTAAAGAGCAGCGTACCTGACAGAGGCTCCCGGTGCTGCCTGCTTCAGGCCCGTCGAGCAGAACGCCCAGCCGTCCTGCTTCCAACGCTGTGCCAAAAGCAACTCGCTCTGCTTCCTCCCCTGAGGCTGGGCGGATGACCTCTTCACAGTATCCCTGTGTCCGGGAGTACAAGTATATATAAGAAGCTCACCTTGCCACAGCAGTGTTTAGCTGTCAATCTGGATTAGTCTGAGCAGAAAGTCACTGGGACTGAGACAGCCTCGGAGACTCCTCTGCAGGACCGCACCTCCGAGGCTTTAGGGCCCAACCGCAACAAGCCTGCGGAGACGCTTCACACACACCTCTTGCCGGCCGTGTTGCTTGGAGCCTGAAGGCCAGTGCGTTCACCTGGTTCTCAGAGCTTGGGCTCTGAGGCACGGGAGGCCCACTTATATAGGGCACCACCGCCCCGCCCCACGCTCCGCCCCGCCCCACATCCACGGACTACCTGCACCTCTCGGAGGCAGCCGGGCAGGAGCAGAGAGAAAGCGCCGTTTCACACTGCCATGCGGAATTCATGGTATGCAAGCGTTTCTCTCGTCAGCCAGGCTGCCTCACCGAGGCCTTACGGCTCAGTGGCTACACAAGCGAGCAGCTGACGCTCAGCAGGAGGGAGCCGTACACTGCAGACTTCATTCGAGGCGCCTAGAGGGCAGACGCACAGCACAGGCACGGAAAACACTTGGCAAGCACAGTCTCTGCAGCCACTCCAACACCTTGAATGATTTCTGTAATGAGGCGTCCTGCACTGCTCTCTTTCTCCCACGTTACCTGAATCCAGTGCCGACTTGCCTCTGCTGCTCTCATTTCACAGCATCTTCTACACCTTCCCGTGTGCCTAGTGCCAAATTCGTCCTAGTCGAAGTCTGCCAGGTAGAGGGCGAACAGAGAGGACAGCCTTCTACTGGAATGTTTACTTAGATTTCCGTATCACAGAGGAGGAGGTTGCACGCAAGGGGTAGCAGCGTGGTCTTCTCTCAACGAGGGTCTCCTCAGTGACCTGTGGAATGCGTCCCAAGCAGTGTCTGGCGTAAGGCCCTCCCGCAGCAGTTCCTGACACTTGACTACAAAGACATCTTCAGGGCACTTCGAATACTCACCGGGACGAGGCAGCTCCGTGCTTCCTCTACCATCACGGTCAGTATACGATGCCCTCTCGCAGGACTACAAACCTATGGAGAAAACAAGCCCAGCACGAGAGGCTTTCTTCAGGGTGCTTGAATGCGCAAGTCTCAGGACTGCCAGTAAGCATTTAGCCTGAGAAACCCAGCAAAGGGTCGGTTTCTCCCCGCAGATCGCAGAGGTATGCTGCCCATGGTTAGTTCAGGTGGACAGACCTCCGGCCCCGAGCAGAGCTCTGTGCTCATGAACGGATGACCAGCTTGTAAGGAGCCCCGAAAGCAACTGCCCCCACATACAGCTCACGTCCTATTCACGGCGCACGCATCTCTTGGACGTCAAGCGCATTCACAGAGGACACGCCGCACACCTAGGTTTTTGCCATCCCGCTCTGCGTGAGGGAGCAGAAAGCAACCGAAAGGCTTAGGTCGTGAAGTTAGAGCTTGTGTACCCCGGAGAAGTTTCCGTTGCAGGTCTAAGTTCACCTTCACTAGCCCTAAAGAGCAGCGTACCTGACAGAGGCTCCCGGTGCTGCCTGCTTCAGGCCCTTCGAGCAGAACGCCCAGCCGTCCTGCTTCCAACGCTGTGCCGAAAGCAACTCGCCTCTGCTTCCTCCCCTGAGGCTGGGCTGAAGACCTCTTCACACTCTCCCTGTGTCGGGGAGTACAAGTATATATAAGCAGCTCACCTTGCCACAGCAGTGTGTAGCTGTCAATCTGGATTTGTCTGAGCAGCAAGTCACTGGGGCTGAAACAGCCTCGGAGCCTCCTCTGCAGGACCGCACCTCCGAGGCTATAGGGCCCAACCGCAGCAAGCCTGCGGAGAGGCTTCACACACACCTCTTGCCGGCCGTGTTGCTTGGGGCCTGAAGGCCAGTGCGTGCACCTGGTTCTCAGAGCTTGGGCTCTGAATCACGGGAGGCCGACTTATATAGGGCACCACCGCCCCGACCCACGCTCCGCACAGCCCCACATCCACGGTCTACCTGCACCTCTCGGAGGCAGCCGGGCAGGAGCAGAGATAAAGCGCCTTTTCGCACTGCCACGCGGAATTCATGGTATGCAAGCGTTTCTCTCGTCAGCCAGGCAGCCTCACCGAGGCCTTACGGCTCAGTGGCTACACAAGCGAGCAGCTGACGCTCAGCAGGAGGGAGCCGTACACTGCAGACTTCATTCGAGGCGCTTAGAGGGCAGACGCACAGCACAGCACAGGCACGGAAAACACTAGGCAAGCTCAGTCTCCGCATCCACTCCGACACCTTGAATGATTCCTGTAATGAGGCGTCCTGCACTGCTCTCTTTCTCCCACGTTACCTGAATCCAGTGTCGACTTGCCTCTGCTCTCTCATTTCACAGCATCTTCTTCTACACCTTCCCGTGTGCCTAGTGCCAAATTCGTCCTAGTCGAAGTCTGCCAGGTAGAGGGCGAACAGAGAGGACAGCCTTCTACTGGAATGTTTACTTAGATCTCCGTATCACAGAGGAGGAGTTTGCACGCAAGGGGTAGCAGCGTGGTCCTCTCTCAACGAGGGTCTCCTCAGTGACCAATGGAATGCATCCCAAGCAGTGTCTGGCGTAAGGCCCTCCCGCAGCAGTTCCTGAGTCTTGACTGCAAAGGCATATTCAGGGCACTTCGATTACTCACCGGGACGAGGCACCTCCGTGCGTCCTCTTCCATCACCCTCAGTATACGATGCCCTCCCGCAGGACTACAAACCTATGGAGAAAACAAGCCCAGCACGAGAGGCTTTCTTCAGTGTGCCTGAATGCGCAAGTCTCAGGACTGCCCGTAAGTATTTAGCCTGAGAATTCCAGCAAAGCTTGGGTTTCTCCCCGCACATCGCAGAGGTATGCTGCCCATGGTTAGTTCAGGTGGACAGACCTCCGGCCCCGAGCAGAGCTCTGTGCTCATGAACGGATGATCAGCTTGTAAGGAGCCCCGAAAGCATCTGCCCCCACATACAGCTGCACGTCCTATTCACCGCGCACGCATCTCTTGGACGTCAAGCGCATTCACAGAGGACACCCCGCACACCTAGGTTTTTGCCATCCCGCTCTGCGTGAGGGAGCAGAAAGCAACCGAAAGGCTTAGGTCGTGAAGTTAGAGCTTGTGTACCGCGGAGCAGTTTCCGTTGCAGGTCTGAGTTCACCTTCACTAGCCCTAAAGAGCAGCGTACCTGACAGAGGCTCCCGGTGCTGCCTGCTTCAGGCCCGTCGAGCAGAACGCCCAGCCGTCCTGCTTCCAACGCTGTGCCAAAAGCAACTCGCTCTGCTTCCTCCCCTGAGGCTGGGCGGATGACCTCTTCACAGTATCCCTGTGTCCGGGAGTACAAGTATATATAAGAAGCTCACCTTGCCACAGCAGTGTTTAGCTGTCAATCTGGATTAGTCTGAGCAGAAAGTCACTGGGACTGAGACAGCCTCGGAGACTCCTCTGCAGGACCGCACCTCCGAGGCTTTAGGGCCCAACCGCAACAAGCCTGCGGAGACGCTTCACACACACCTCTTGCCGGCCGTGTTGCTTGGAGCCTGAAGGCCAGTGCGTTCACCTGGTTCTCAGAGCTTGGGCTCTGAGGCACGGGAGGCCCACTTATATAGGGCACCACCGCCCCGCCCCCCGCTCCGCCCCGCCCCACATCCACGGACTACCTGCACCTCTCGGAGGCAGCCGGGCAGGAGCAGAGAGAAAGCGCCGTTTCACACTGCCATGCGGAATTCATGGTATGCAAGCGTTTCTCTCGTCAGCCAGGCTGCCTCACCGAGGCCTTACGGCTCAGTGGCTACACAAGCGAGCAGCTGACGCTCAGCAGGAGGGAGCCGTACACTGCAGACTTCATTCGAGGCGCCTAGAGGGCAGACGCACAGCACAGGCACGGAAAACACTTGGCAAGCACAGTCTCTGCAGCCACTCCAACACCTTGAATGATTTCTGTAATGAGGCGTCCTGCACTGCTCTCTTTCTCCCACGTTACCTGAATCCAGTGCCGACTTGCCTCTGCTGCTCTCATTTCACAGCATCTTCTACACCTTCCCGTGTGCCTAGTGCCAAATTCGTCCTAGTCGAAGTCTGCCAGGTAGAGGGCGAACAGAGAGGACAGCCTTCTACTGGAATGTTTACTTAGATTTCCGTATCACAGAGGAGGAGGTTGCACGCAAGGGGTAGCAGCGTGGTCTTCTCTCAACGAGGGTCTCCTCAGTGACCTGTGGAATGCGTCCCAAGCAGTGTCTGGCGTAAGGCCCTCCCGCAGCAGTTCCTGACACTTGACTACAAAGACATCTTCAGGGCACTTCGAATACTCACCGGGACGAGGCAGCTCCGTGCTTCCTCTACCATCACGGTCAGTATACGATGCCCTCTCGCAGGACTACAAACCTATGGAGAAAACAAGCCCAGCACGAGAGGCTTTCTTCAGGGTGCTTGAATGCGCAAGTCTCAGGACTGCCAGTAAGCATTTAGCCTGAGAAACCCAGCAAAGGGTCGGTTTCTCCCCGCAGATCGCAGAGGTATGCTGCCCATGGTTAGTTCAGGTGGACAGACCTCCGGCCCCGAGCAGAGCTCTGTGCTCATGAACGGATGACCAGCTTGTAAGGAGCCCCGAAAGCAACTGCCCCCACATACAGCTCACGTCCTATTCACGGCGCACGCATCTCTTGGACGTCAAGCGCATTCACAGAGGACACGCCGCACACCTAGGTTTTTGCCATCCCGCTCTGCGTGAGGGAGCAGAAAGCAACCGAAAGGCTTAGGTCGTGAAGTTAGAGCTTGTGTACCCCGGAGAAGGTACCGTAGCAGGTCTAAGTGCACCTTCACTAGCCCTAAAGAGCAGCGTACCTGACAGAGGCTCCCGGTGCTGCCTGCTTCAGGCCCTTCGAGCAGAACGCCCAGCCGTCCTGCTTCCAACGCTGTGCCGAAAGCAACTCGCTCTGCTTCCTCCCCTGAGGCTGGGCTGAAGACCTCTTCACACTCTCCCTGTGTCGGGGAGTACAAGTATATATAAGCAGCTCACCTTGCCACAGCAGTGTGTAGCTGTCAATCTGGATTTGTCTGAGCAGCAAGTCACTGGGGCTGAAACAGCCTCGGAGCCTCCTCTGCGGGACCGCACCTCCGAGGCTATAGGGCCCAACCGCAGCAAGCCTGCGGAGAGGCTTCACACACACCTCTTGCCGGCCGTGTTGCTTGGGGCCTGAAGGCCAGTGCGTGCACCTGGTTCTCAGAGCTTGGGCTCTGAATCACGGGAGGCCGACTTATATAGGGCACCACCGCCCCGACCCACGCTCCGCACAGCCCCACATCCACGGTCTACCTGCACCTCTCGGAGGCAGCCGGGCAGGAGCAGAGATAAAGCGCCTTTTCGCACTGCCACGCGGAATTCATGGTATGCAAGCGTTTCTCTCGTCAGCCAGGCAGCCTCACCGAGGCCTTACGGCTCAGTGGCTACACAAGCGAGCAGCTGACGCTCAGCAGGAGGGAGCCGTACACTGCAGACTTCATTCGAGGCGCTTAGAGGGCAGACGCACAGCACAGCACAGGCACGGAAAACACTAGGCAAGCTCAGTCTCCGCATCCACTCCGACACCTTGAATGATTCCTGTAATGAGGCGTCCTGCACTGCTCTCTTTCTCCCACGTTACCTGAATCCAGTGTCGACTTGCCTCTGCTCTCTCATTTCACAGCATCTTCTTCTACACCTTCCCGTGTGCCTAGTGCCAAATTCGTCCTAGTCGAAGTCTGCCAGGTAGAGGGCGAACAGAGAGGACAGCCTTCTACTGGAATGTTCTACTTAGATCTCCGTATCACAGAGGAGGAGTTTGCAGGCAAGGGGTAGCAGCGTGGTCCTCTCTCAACGAGGGTCTCCTCAGTGACCAATGGAATGCATCCCAAGCAGTGTCTGGCGTAAGGCCCTCCCGCAGCAGTTCCTGAGTCTTGACTGCAAAGGCATATTCAGGGCACTTCGATTACTCACCGGGACGAGGCACCTCCGTGCGTCCTCTTCCATCACCCTCAGTATACGATGCCCCCCCGCAGGACTACAAACCTATGGAGAAAACAAGCCCAGCACGAGAGGCTTTCTCCAGTGTGCCTGAATGCGCAAGTCTCAGGACTGCCCGTAAGTATTTAGCCTGAGAATTCCAGCAAAGCTTGGGTTTCTCCCCGCACATCGCAGAGGTATGCTGCCCATGGTTAGTTCAGGTGGACAGACCTCCGGCCCCGAGCAGAGCTCTGTGCTCATGAACGGATGATCAGCTTGTAAGGAGCCCCGAAAGCATCTGCCCCCACATACAGCTGCACGTCCTATTCACCGCGCACGCATCTCTTGGACGTCAAGCGCATTCACAGAGGACACCCCGCACACCTAGGTTTTTGCCATCCCGCTCTGCGTGAGGGAGCAGAAAGCAACCGAAAGGCTTAGGTCGTGAAGTTAGAGCTTGTGTACCGCGGAGCAGTTTCCGTTGCAGGTCTGAGTTCACCTTCACTAGCCCTAAAGAGCAGCGTACCTGACAGAGGCTCCCGGTGCTGCCTGCTTCAGGCCCGTCGAGCAGAACGCCCAGCCGTCCTGCTTCCAACGCTGTGCCAAAAGCAACTCGCTCTGCTTCCTCCCCTGAGGCTGGGCGGATGACCTCTTCACAGTATCCCTGTGTCCGGGAGTACAAGTATATATAAGAAGCTCACCTTGCCACAGCAGTGTTTAGCTGTCAATCTGGATTAGTCTGAGCAGAAAGTCACTGGGACTGAGACAGCCTCGGAGACTCCTCTGCAGGACCGCACCTCCGAGGCTTTAGGGCCCAACCGCAACAAGCCTGCAGAGACGCTTCACACACACCTCTTGCCGGCCGTGTTGCTTGGAGCCTGAAGGCCAGTGCGTTCACCTGGTTCTCAGAGCTTGGGCTCTGAGGCACGGGAGGCCCACTTATATAGGGCACCACCGCCCCGCCCCACGCTCCGCCCCCCCCCCCATCCACGGACTACCTGCACCTCTCGGAGGCAGCCGGGCAGGAGCAGAGAGAAAGCGCCGTTTCACACTGCCATGCGGAATTCATGGTATGCAAGCGTTTCTCTCGTCAGCCAGGCTGCCTCACCGAGGCCTTACGGCTCAGTGGCTACACAAGCGAGCAGCTGACGCTCAGCAGGAGGGAGCCGTACACTGCAGACTTCATTCGAGGCGCTTAGAGGGCAGACGCACAGCACAGGCACGGAAAACACTTGGCAAGCACAGTCTCTGCAGCCACTCCAACACCTTGAATGATTTCTGTAATGAGGCGTCCTGCACTGCTCTCTTTCTCCCACGTTACCTGAATCCAGTGCCGACTTGCCTCTGCTGCTCTCATTTCACAGCATCTTCTACACCTTCCCGTGTGCCTAGTGCCAAATTCGTCCTAGTCGAAGTCTGCCAGGTAGAGGGCGAACAGAGAGGACAGCCTTCTACTGGAATGTTTACTTAGATTTCCGTATCACAGAGGAGGAGGTTGCACGCAAGGGGTAGCAGCGTGGTCTTCTCTCAACGAGGGTCTCCTCAGTGACCTGTGGAATGCGGTCCAAGCAGTGTCTGGCGTAAGGCCCTCCCGCAGCAGTTCCTGACACTTGACTACAAAGACATCTTCAGGGCACTTCGAATACTCACCGGGACGAGGCAGCTCCGTGCTTCCTCTACCATCACGGTCAGTATACGATGCCCTCTCGCAGGACTACAAACCTATGGAGAAAACAAGCCCAGCACGAGAGGCTTTCTTCAGGGTGCTTGAATGCGCAAGTCTCAGGACTGCCAGTAAGCATTTAGCCTGAGAAACCCAGCAAAGGGTCGGTTTCTCCCCGCAGATCGCAGAGGTATGCTGCCCATGGTTAGTTCAGGTGGACAGACCTCCGGCCCCGAGCAGAGCTCTGTGCTCATGAACGGATGACCAGCTTGTAAGGAGCCCCGAAAGCAACTGCCCCCACATACAGCTCACGTCCTATTCACGGCGCACGCATCTCTTGGACGTCAAGCGCATTCACAGAGGACACGCCGCACACCTAGGTTTTTGCCATCCCGCTCTGCGTGAGGGAGCAGAAAGCAACCGAAAGGCTTAGGTCGTGAAGTTAGAGCTTGTGTACCCCGGAGAAGTTTCCGTTGCAGGTCTAAGTTCACCTTCACTAGCCCTAAAGAGCAGCGTACCTGACAGAGGCTCCCGGTGCTGCCTGCTTCAGGCCCTTCGAGCAGAACGCCCAGCCGTCCTGCTTCCAACGCTGTGCCGAAAGCAACTCGCTCTGCTTCCTCCCCTGAGGCTGGGCTGAAGACCTCTTCACACTCTCCCTGTGTCGGGGAGTACAAGTATATATAAGCAGCTCACCTTGCCACAGCAGTGTGTAGCTGTCAATCTGGATTTGTCTGAGCAGCAAGTCACTGGGGCTGAAACAGCCTCGGAGCCTCCTCTGCAGGACCGCACCTCCGAGGCTATAGGGCCCAACCGCAGCAAGCCTGCGGAGAGGCTTCACACACACCTCTTGCCGGCCGTGTTGCTTGGGGCCTGAAGGCCAGTGCGTGCACCTGGTTCTCAGAGCTTGGGCTCTGAATCACGGGAGGCCGACTTATATAGGGCACCACCGCCCCGACCCACGCTCCGCACAGCCCCACATCCACGGTCTACCTGCACCTCTCGGAGGCAGCCGGGCAGGAGCAGAGATAAAGCGCCTTTTCGCACTGCCACGCGGAATTCATGGTATGCAAGCGTTTCTCTCGTCAGCCAGGCAGCCTCACCGAGGCCTTACGGCTCAGTGGCTACACAAGCGAGCAGCTGACGCTCAGCAGGAGGGAGCCGTACACTGCAGACTTCATTCGAGGCGCTTAGAGGGCAGACGCACAGCACAGCACAGGCACGGAAAACACTAGGCAAGCTCAGTCTCCGCATCCACTCCGACACCTTGAATGATTCCTGTAATGAGGCGTCCTGCACTGCTCTCTTTCTCCCACGTTACCTGAATCCAGTGTCGACTTGCCTCTGCTCTCTCATTTCACAGCATCTTCTTCTACACCTTCCCGTGTGCCTAGTGCCAAATTCGTCCTAGTCGAAGTCTGCCAGGTAGAGGGCGAACAGAGAGGACAGCCTTCTACTGGAATGTTTACTTAGATCTCCGTATCACAGAGGAGGAGGTTGCACGCAAGGGGTAGCAGCGTGGTCCTCTCTCAACGAGGGTCTCCTCAGTGACCAATGGAATGCATCCCAAGCAGTGTCTGGCGTAAGGCCCTCCCGCAGCAGTTCCTGAGTCTTGACTGCAAAGGCATATTCAGGGCACTTCGATTACTCACCGGGACGAGGCACCTCCGTGCGTCCTCTTCCATCACCCTCAGTATACGATGCCCTCCCGCAGCACTACAAACCTATGGAGAAAACAAGCCCAGCACGAGAGGCTTTCTTCAGTGTGCCTGAATGCGCAAGTCTCAGGACTGCCCGTAAGTATTTAGCCTGAGAATTCCAGCAAAGCTTGGGTTTCTCCCCGCACATCGCAGAGGTATGCTGCCCATGGTTAGTTCAGGTGGACAGACCTCCGGCCCCGAGCAGAGCTCTGTGCTCATGAACGGATGATCAGCTTGTAAGGAGCCCCGAGAGCATCTGCCCCCACATACAGCTGCACGTCCTATTCACCGCGCACGCATCTCTTGGACGTCAAGCGCATTCACAGAGGACACCCCGCACACCTAGGTTTTTGCCATCCCGCTCTGCGTGAGGGAGCAGAAAGCAACCGAAAGGCTTAGGTCGTGAAGTTAGAGCTTGTGTACCGCGGAGCAGTTTCCGTTGCAGGTCTGAGTTCACCTTCACTAGCCCTAAAGAGCAGCGTACCTGACAGAGGCTCCCGGTGCTGCCTGCTTCAGGCCCGTCGAGCAGAACGCCCAGCCGTCCTGCTTCCAACGCTGTGCCAAAAGCAACTCGCTCTGCTTCCTCCCCTGAGGCTGGGCGGATGACCTCTTCACAGTATCCCTGTGTCCGGGAGTACAAGTATATATAAGAAGCTCACCTTGCCACAGCAGTGTTTAGCTGTCAATCTGGATTAGTCTGAGCAGAAAGTCACTGGGACTGAGACAGCCTCGGAGACTCCTCTGCAGGACCGCACCTCCGAGGCTTTAGGGCCCAACCGCAACAAGCCTGCGGAGACGCTTCACACACACCTCTTGCCGGCCGTGTTGCTTGGAGCCTGAAGGCCAGTGCGTTCACCTGGTTCTCAGAGCTTGGGCTCTGAGGCACGGGAGGCCCACTTATATAGGGCACCACCGCCCCGCCCCACGCTCCGCCCCGCCCCACATCCACGGACTACCTGCACCTCTCGGAGGCAGCCGGGCAGGAGCAGAGAGAAAGCGCCGTTTCACACTGCCATGCGGAATTCATGGTATGCAAGCGTTTCTCTCGTCAGCCAGGCTGCCTCACCGAGGCCTTACGGCTCAGTGGCTACACAAGCGAGCAGCTGACGCTCAGCAGGAGGGAGCCGTACACTGCAGACTTCATTCGAGGCGCTTAGAGGGCAGACGCACAGCACAGGCACGGAAAACACTTGGCAAGCACAGTCTCTGCAGCCACTCCAACACCTTGAATGATTTCTGTAATGAGGCGTCCTGCACTGCTCTCTTTCTCCCACGTTACCTGAATCCAGTGCCGACTTGCCTCTGCTGCTCTCATTTCACAGCATCTTCTACACCTTCCCGTGTGCCTAGTGCCAAATTCGTCCTAGTCGAAGTCTGCCAGGTAGAGGGCGAACAGAGAGGACAGCCTTCTACTGGAATGTTTACTTAGATTTCCGTATCACAGAGGAGGAGGTTGCACGCAAGGGGTAGCAGCGTGGTCTTCTCTCAACGAGGGTCTCCTCAGTGACCTGTGGAATGCGTCCCAAGCAGTGTCTGGCGTAAGGCCCTCCCGCAGCAGTTCCTGACACTTGACTACAAAGACATCTTCAGGGCACTTCGAATACTCACCGGGACGAGGCAGCTCCGTGCTTCCTCTACCATCACGGTCAGTATACGATGCCCTCTCGCAGGACTACAAACCTATGGAGAAAACAAGCCCAGCACGAGAGGCTTTCTTCAGGGTGCTTGAATGCGCAAGTCTCAGGACTGCCAGTAAGCATTTAGCCTGAGAAACCCAGCAAAGGGTCGGTTTCTCCCCGCAGATCGCAGAGGTATGCTGCCCATGGTTAGTTCAGGTGGACAGACCTCCGGCCCCGAGCAGAGCTCTGTGCTCATGAACGGATGACCAGCTTGTAAGGAGCCCCGAAAGCAACTGCCCCCACATACAGCTCACGTCCTATTCACGGCGCACGCATCTCTTGGACGTCAAGCGCATTCACAGAGGACACGCCGCACACCTAGGTTTTTGCCATCCCGCTCTGCGTGAGGGAGCAGAAAGCAACCGAAAGGCTTAGGTCGTGAAGTTAGAGCTTGTGTACCCCGGAGAAGTTTCCGTTGCAGGTCTAAGTTCACCTTCACTAGCCCTAAAGAGCAGCGTACCTGACAGAGGCTCCCGGTGCTGCCTGCTTCAGGCCCTTCGAGCAGAACGCCCAGCCGTCCTGCTTCCAACGCTGTGCCGAAAGCAACTCGCTCTGCTTCCTCCCCCGAGGCTGGGGTGAAGAACGCTTTACACTCTCCCTGTGTCGGGGAGTACAAGTATATATAAGCAGCTCCACCTTGCCACAGCAGTGTGTAGCTGTCAATCTGGATTTGTCTGAGCAGCAAGTCACTGGGGCTGAAACAGCCTCGGAGCCTCCTCTGCAGGACCGCACCTCCGAGGCTATAGGGCCCAACCGCAGCAAGCCTGCGGAGAGGCTTCACACACACCTCTTGCCGGCCGTGTTGCTTGGGGCCTGAAGGCCAGTGCGTGCACCTGGTTCTCAGAGCTTGGGCTCTGAATCACGGGAGGCCGACTTATATAGGGCACCACCGCCCCGACCCACGCTCCGCACAGCCCCACATCCACGGTCTACCTGCACCTCTCGGAGGCAGCCGGGCAGGAGCAGAGATAAAGCGCCTTTTCGCACTGCCACGCGGAATTCATGGTATGCAAGCGTTTCTCTCGTCAGCCAGGCAGCCTCACCGAGGCCTTACGGCTCAGTGGCTACACAAGCGAGCAGCTGACGCTCAGCAGGAGGGAGCCGTACACTGCAGACTTCATTCGAGGCGCTTAGAGGGCAGACGCACAGCACAGCACAGGCACGGAAAACACTAGGCAAGCTCAGTCTCCGCATCCACTCCGACACCTTGAATGATTCCTGTAATGAGGCGTCCTGCACTGCTCTCTTTCTCCCACGTTACCTGAATCCAGTGTCGACTTGCCTCTGCTCTCTCATTTCACAGCATCTTCTTCTACACCTTCCCGTGTGCCTAGTGCCAAATTCGTCCTAGTCGAAGTCTGCCAGGTAGAGGGCGAACAGAGAGGACAGCCTTCTACTGGAATGTTTACTTAGATCTCCGTATCACAGAGGAGGAGGTTGCACGCAAGGGGTAGCAGCGTGGTCCTCTCTCAACGAGGGTCTCCTCAGTGACCAATGGAATGCATCCCAAGCAGTGTCTGGCGTAAGGCCCTCCCGCAGCAGTTCCTGAGTCTTGACTGCAAAGGCATATTCAGGGCACTTCGATTACTCACCGGGACGAGGCACCTCCGTGCGTCCTCTTCCATCACCCTCAGTATACGATGCCCTCCCGCAGGACTACAAACCTATGGAGAAAACAAGCCCAGCACGAGAGGCTTTCTTCAGTGTGCCTGAATGCGCAAGTCTCAGGACTGCCCGTAAGTATTTAGCCTGAGAATTCCAGCAAAGCTTGGGTTTCTCCCCGCACATCGCAGAGGTATGCTGCCCATGGTTAGTTCAGGTGGACAGACCTCCGGCCCCGAGCAGAGCTCTGTGCTCATGAATGGATGATCAGCTTGTAAGGAGCCCCGAAAGCATCTGCCCCCACATACAGCTGCACGTCCTATACACCACGCACGCATCTCTTGGACGTCAAGCGCATTCACAGAGGACACCCCGCACACCTAGGTTTTTGCCATCCCGCTCTGCGTGAGGGAGCAGAAAGCAACCGAAAGGCTTAGGTCGTGAAGTTAGAGCTTGTGTACCGCGGAGCAGTTTCCGTTGCAGGTCTGAGTTCACCTTCACTAGCCCTAAAGAGCAGCGTACCTGACAGAGGCTCCCGGTGCTGCCTGCTTCAGGCCCGTCGAGCAGAACGCCCAGCCGTCCTGCTTCCAACGCTGTGCCAAAAGCAACTCGCTCTGCTTCCTCCCCTGAGGCTGGGCGGATGACCTCTTCACAGTATCCCTGTGTCCGGGAGTACAAGTATATATAAGAAGCTCACCTTGCCACAGCAGTGTTTAGCTGTCAATCTGGATTAGTCTGAGCAGAAAGTCACTGGGACTGAGACAGCCTCGGAGACTCCTCTGCAGGACCGCACCTCCGAGGCTTTAGGGCCCAACCGCAACAAGCCTGCGGAGACGCTTCACACACACCTCTTGCCGGCCGTGTTGCTTGGAGCCTGAAGGCCAGTGCGTTCACCTGGTTCTCAGAGCTTGGGCTCTGAGGCACGGGAGGCCCACTTATATAGGGCACCACCGCCCCGCGCCACGCTCCGCCCCGCCCCACATCCACGGACTACCTGCACCTCTCGGAGGCAGCCGGGCAGGAGCAGAGAGAAAGCGCCGTTTCACACTGCCATGCGGAATTCATGGTATGCAAGCGTTTCTCTCGTCAGCCAGGCTGCCTCACCGAGGCCTTACGGCTCAGTGGCTACACAAGCGAGCAGCTGACGCTCAGCAGGAGGGAGCCGTACACTGCAGACTTCATTCGAGGCGCTTAGAGGGCAGACGCACAGCACAGGCACGGAAAACACTTGGCAAGCACAGTCTCTGCAGCCACTCCAACACCTTGAATGATTTCTGTAATGAGGCGTCCTGCACTGCTCTCTTTCTCCCACGTTACCTGAATCCAGTGCCGACTTGCCTCTGCTGCTCTCATTTCACAGCATCTTCTACACCTTCCCGTGTGCCTAGTGCCAAATTCGTCCTAGTCGAAGTCTGCCAGGTAGAGGGCGAACAGAGAGGACAGCCTTCTACTGGAATGTTTACTTAGATTTCCGTATCACAGAGGAGGAGGTTGCACGCAAGGGGTAGCAGCGTGGTCTTCTCTCAACGAGGGTCTCCTCAGTGACCTGTGGAATGCGTCCCAAGCAGTGTCTGGCGTAAGGCCCTCCCGCAGCAGTTCCTGACACTTGACTACAAAGACATCTTCAGGGCACTTCGAATACTCACCGGGACGAGGCAGCTCCGTGCTTCCTCTACCATCACGGTCAGTATACGATGCCCTCTCGCAGGACTACAAACCTATGGAGAAAACAAGCCCAGCACGAGAGGCTTTCTTCAGGGTGCTTGAATGCGCAAGTCTCAGGACTGCCAGTAAGCATTTAGCCTGAGAAACCCAGCAAAGGGTCGGTTTCTCCCCGCAGATCGCAGAGGTATGCTGCCCATGGTTAGTTCAGGTGGACAGACCTCCGGCCCCGAGCAGAGCTCTGTGCTCATGAACGGATGACCAGCTTGTAAGGAGCCCCGAAAGCAACTGCCCCCACATACAGCTCACGTCCTATTCACGGCGCACGCATCTCTTGGACGTCAAGCGCATTCACAGAGGACACGCCGCACACCTAGGTTTTTGCCATCCCGCTCTGCGTGAGGGAGCAGAAAGCAACCGAAAGGCTTAGGTCGTGAAGTTAGAGCTTGTGTACCCCGGAGAAGTTTCCGTTGCAGGTCTAAGTTCACCTTCACTAGCCCTAAAGAGCAGCGTACCTGACAGAGGCTCCCGGTGCTGCCTGCTTCAGGCCCTTCGAGCAGAACGCCCAGCCGTCCTGCTTCCAACGCTGTGCCGAAAGCAACTCGCTCTGCTTCCTCCCCTGAGGCTGGGCTGAAGACCTCTTCACACTCTCCCTGTGTCGGGGAGTACAAGTATATATAAGCAGCTCACCTTGCCACAGCAGTGTGTAGCTGTCAATCTGGATTTGTCTGAGCAGCAAGTCACTGGGGCTGAAACAGCCTCGGAGCCTCCTCTGCAGGACCGCACCTCCGAGGCTATAGGGCCCAACCGCAGCAAGCCTGCGGAGAGGCTTCACACACACCTCTTGCCGGCCGTGTTGCTTGGGGCCTGAAGGCCAGTGCGTGCACCTGGTTCTCAGAGCTTGGGCTCTGAATCACGGGAGGCCGACTTATATAGGGCACCACCGCCCCGACCCACGCTCCGCACAGCCCCACATCCACGGTCTACCTGCACCTCTCGGAGGCAGCCGGGCAGGAGCAGAGATAAAGCGCCTTTTCGCACTGCCACGCGGAATTCATGGTATGCAAGCGTTTCTCTCGTCAGCCAGGCAGCCTCACCGAGGCCTTACGGCTCAGTGGCTACACAAGCGAGCAGCTGACGCTCAGCAGGAGGGAGCCGTACACTGCAGACTTCATTCGAGGCGCTTAGAGGGCAGACGCACAGCACAGCACAGGCACGGAAAACACTAGGCAAGCTCAGTCTCCGCATCCACTCCGACACCTTGAATGATTCCTGTAATGAGGCGTCCTGCACTGCTCTCTTTCTCCCACGTTACCTGAATCCAGTGTCGACTTGCCTCTGCTCTCTCATTTCACAGCATCTTCTTCTACACCTTCCCGTGTGCCTAGTGCCAAATTCGTCCTAGTCGAAGTCTGCCAGGTAGAGGGCGAACAGAGAGGACAGCCTTCTACTGGAATGTTTACTTAGATCTCCGTATCACAGAGGAGGAGGTTGCACGCAAGGGGTAGCAGCGTGGTCCTCTCTCAACGAGGGTCTCCTCAGTGACCAATGGAATGCATCCCAAGCAGTGTCTGGCGTAAGGCCCTCCCGCAGCAGTTCCTGAGTCTTGACTGCAAAGGCATATTCAGGGCACTTCGATTACTCACCGGGACGAGGCACCTCCGTGCGTCCTCTTCCATCACCCTCAGTATACGATGCCCTCCCGCAGGACTACAAACCTATGGAGAAAACAAGCCCAGCACGAGAGGCTTTCTTCAGTGTGCCTGAATGCGCAAGTCTCAGGACTGCCCGTAAGTATTTAGCCTGAGAATTCCAGCAAAGCTTGGGTTTCTCCCCGCACATCGCAGAGGTATGCTGCCCATGGTTAGTTCAGGTGGACAGACCTCCGGCCCCGAGCAGAGCTCTGTGCTCATGAACGGATGATCAGCTTGTAAGGAGCCCCGAAAGCATCTGCCCCCACATACAGCTGCACGTCCTATTCACCGCGCACGCATCTCTTGGACGTCAAGCGCATTCACAGAGGACACCCCGCACACCTAGGTTTTTGCCATCCCGCTCTGCGTGAGGGAGCAGAAAGCAACCGAAAGGCTTAGGTCGTGAAGTTAGAGCTTGTGTACCGCGGAGCAGTTTCCGTTGCAGGTCTGAGTTCACCTTCACTAGCCCTAAAGAGCAGCGTACCTGACAGAGGCTCCCGGTGCTGCCTGCTTCAGGCCCGTCGAGCAGAACGCCCAGCCGTCCTGCTTCCAACGCTGTGCCAAAAGCAACTCGCTCTGCTTCCTCCCCTGAGGCTGGGCGGATGACCTCTTCACAGTATCCCTGTGTCCGGGAGTACAAGTATATATAAGAAGCTCACCTTGCCACAGCAGTGTTTAGCTGTCAATCTGGATTAGTCTGAGCAGAAAGTCACTGGGACTGAGACAGCCTCGGAGACTCCTCTGCAGGACCGCACCTCCGAGGCTTTAGGGCCCAACCGCAACAAGCCTGCGGAGACGCTTCACACACACCTCTTGCCGGCCGTGTTGCTTGGAGCCTGAAGGCCAGTGCGTTCACCTGGTTCTCAGAGCTTGGGCTCTGAGGCACGGGAGGCCCACTTATATAGGGCACCACCGCCCCGCCCCACGCTCCGCCCCGCCCCACATCCACGGGCTACCTGCACCTCTCGGAGGCAGCCGGGCAGGAGCAGGGAGAAAGCGCCGTTTCACACTGCCATGCGGAATTCATGGTATGCAAGCGTTTCTCTCGTCAGCCAGGCTGCCTCACCGAGGCCTTACGGCTCAGTGGCTACACAAGCGAGCAGCTGACGCTCAGCAGGAGGGAGCCGTACACTGCAGACTTCATTCGAGGCGCTTAGAGGGCAGACGCACAGCACAGGCACGGAAAACACTTGGCAAGCACAGTCTCTGCAGCCACTCCAACACCTTGAATGATTTCTGTAATGAGGCGTCCTGCACTGCTCTCTTTCTCCCACGTTACCTGAATCCAGTGCCGACTTGCCTCTGCTGCTCTCATTTCACAGCATCTTCTACACCTTCCCGTGTGCCTAGTGCCAAATTCGTCCTAGTCGAAGTCTGCCAGGTAGAGGGCGAACAGAGAGGACAGCCTTCTACTGGAATGTTTACTTAGATTTCCGTATCACAGAGGAGGAGGTTGCACGCAAGGGGTAGCAGCGTGGTCTTCTCTCAACGAGGGTCTCCTCAGTGACCTGTGGAATGCGTCCCAAGCAGTGTCTGGCGTAAGGCCCTCCCGCAGCAGTTCCTGACACTTGACTACAAAGACATCTTCAGGGCACTTCGAATACTCACCGGGACGAGGCAGCTCCGTGCTTCCTCTACCATCACGGTCAGTATACGATGCCCTCTCGCAGGACTACAAACCTATGGAGAAAACAAGCCCAGCACGAGAGGCTTTCTTCAGGGTGCTTGAATGCGCAAGTCTCAGGACTGCCAGTAAGCATTTAGCCTGAGAAACCCAGCAAAGGGTCGGTTTCTCCCCGCAGATCGCAGAGGTATGCTGCCCATGGTTAGTTCAGGTGGACAGACCTCCGGCCCCGAGCAGAGCTCTGTGCTCATGAACGGATGACCAGCTTGTAAGGAGCCCCGAAAGCAACTGCCCCCACATACAGCTCACGTCCTATTCACGGCGCACGCATCTCTTGGACGTCAAGCGCATTCACAGAGGACACGCCGCACACCTAGGTTTTTGCCATCCCGCTCTGCGTGAGGGAGCAGAAAGCAACCGAAAGGCTTAGGTCGTGAAGTTAGAGCTTGTGTACCCCGGAGAAGTTTCCGTTGCAGGTCTAAGTTCACCTTCACTAGCCCTAAAGAGCAGCGTACCTGACAGAGGCTCCCGGTGCTGCCTGCTTCAGGCCCTTCGAGCAGAACGCCCAGCCGTCCTGCTTCCAACGCTGTGCCGAAAGCAACTCGCTCTGCTTCCTCCCCTGAGGCTGGGCTGAAGACCTCTTCACACTCTCCCTGTGTCGGGGAGTACAAGTATATATAAGCAGCTCACCTTGCCACAGCAGTGTGTAGCTGTCAATCTGGATTTGTCTGAGCAGCAAGTCACTGGGGCTGAAACAGCCTCGGAGCCTCCTCTGCAGGACCGCACCTCCGAGGCTATAGGGCCCAACCGCAGCAAGCCTGCGGAGAGGCTTCACACACACCTCTTGCCGGCCGTGTTGCTTGGGGCCTGAAGGCCAGTGCGTGCACCTGGTTCTCAGAGCTTGGGCTCTGAATCACGGGAGGCCGACTTATATAGGGCACCACCGCCCCGACCCACGCTCCGCACAGCCCCACATCCACGGTCTACCTGCACCTCTCGGAGGCAGCCGGGCAGGAGCAGAGATAAAGCGCCTTTTCGCACTGCCACGCGGAATTCATGGTATGCAAGCGTTTCTCTCGTCAGCCAGGCAGCCTCACCGAGGCCTTACGGCTCAGTGGCTACACAAGCGAGCAGCTGACGCTCAGCAGGAGGGAGCCGTACACTGCAGACTTCATTCGAGGCGCTTAGAGGGCAGACGCACAGCACAGCACAGGCACGGAAAACACTAGGCAAGCTCAGTCTCCGCATCCACTCCGACACCTTGAATGATTCCTGTAATGAGGCGTCCTGCACTGCTCTCTTTCTCCCACGTTACCTGAATCCAGTGTCGACTTGCCTCTGCTCTCTCATTTCACAGCATCTTCTTCTACACCTTCCCGTGTGCCTAGTGCCAAATTCGTCCTAGTCGAAGTCTGCCAGGTAGAGGGCGAACAGAGAGGACAGCCTTCTACTGGAATGTTTACTTAGATCTCCGTATCACAGAGGAGGAGTTTGCACGCAAGGGGTAGCAGCGTGGTCCTCTCTCAACGAGGGTCTCCTCAGTGACCAATGGAATGCATCCCAAGCAGTGTCTGGCGTAAGGCCCTCCCGCAGCAGTTCCTGAGTCTTGACTGCAAAGGCATATTCAGGGCACTTCGATTACTCACCGGGACGAGGCACCTCCGTGCGTCCTCTTCCATCACCCTCAGTATACGATGCCCTCCCGCAGGACTACAAACCTATGGAGAAAACAAGCCCAGCACGAGAGGCTTTCTTCAGTGTGCCTGAATGCGCAAGTCTCAGGACTGCCCGTAAGTATTTAGCCTGAGAATTCCAGCAAAGCTTGGGTTTCTCCCCGCACATCGCAGAGGTATGCTGCCCATGGTTAGTTCAGGTGGACAGACCTCCGGCCCCGAGCAGAGCTCTGTGCTCATGAACGGATGATCAGCTTGTAAGGAGCCCCGAAAGCATCTGCCCCCACATACAGCTGCACGTCCTATTCACCGCGCACGCATCTCTTGGACGTCAAGCGCATTCACAGAGGACACCCCGCACACCTAGGTTTTTGCCATCCCGCTCTGCGTGAGGGAGCAGAAAGCAACCGAAAGGCTTAGGTCGTGAAGTTAGAGCTTGTGTACCGCGGAGCAGTTTCCGTTGCAGGTCTGAGTTCACCTTCACTAGCCCTAAAGAGCAGCGTACCTGACAGAGGCTCCCGGTGCTGCCTGCTTCAGGCCCGTCGAGCAGAACGCCCAGCCGTCCTGCTTCCAACGCTGTGCCAAAAGCAACTCGCTCTGCTTCCTCCCCTGAGGCTGGGCGGATGACCTCTTCACAGTATCCCTGTGTCCGGGAGTACAAGTATATATAAGAAGCTCACCTTGCCACAGCAGTGTTTAGCTGTCAATCTGGATTAGTCTGAGCAGAAAGTCACTGGGACTGAGACAGCCTCGGAGACTCCTCTGCAGGACCGCACCTCCGAGGCTTTAGGGCCCAACCGCAACAAGCCTGCGGAGACGCTTCACACACACCTCTTGCCGGCCGTGTTGCTTGGAGCCTGAAGGCCAGTGCGTTCACCTGGTTCTCAGAGCTTGGGCTCTGAGGCACGGGAGGCCCACTTATATAGGGCACCACCGCCCCGCCCCACGCTCCGCCCCGCCCCACATCCACGGACTACCTGCACCTCTCGGAGGCAGCCGGGCAGGAGCAGAGAGAAAGCGCCGTTTCACACTGCCATGCGGAATTCATGGTATGCAAGCGTTTCTCTCGTCAGCCAGGCTGCCTCACCGAGGCCTTACGGCTCAGTGGCTACACAAGCGAGCAGCTGACGCTCAGCAGGAGGGAGCCGTACACTGCAGACTTCATTCGAGGCGCTTAGAGGGCAGACGCACAGCACAGGCACGGAAAACACTTGGCAAGCACAGTCTCTGCAGCCACTCCAACACCTTGAATGATTTCTGTAATGAGGCGTCCTGCACTGCTCTCTTTCTCCCACGTTACCTGAATCCAGTGCCGACTTGCCTCTGCTGCTCTCATTTCACAGCATCTTCTACACCTTCCCGTGTGCCTAGTGCCAAATTCGTCCTAGTCGAAGTCTGCCAGGTAGAGGGCGAACAGAGAGGACAGCCTTCTACTGGAATGTTTACTTAGATTTCCGTATCACAGAGGAGGAGGTTGCACGCAAGGGGTAGCAGCGTGGTCTTCTCTCAACGAGGGTCTCCTCAGTGACCTGTGGAATGCGTCCCAAGCAGTGTCTGGCGTAAGGCCCTCCCGCAGCAGTTCCTGACACTTGACTACAAAGACATCTTCAGGGCACTTCGAATACTCACCGGGACGAGGCAGCTCCGTGCTTCCTCTACCATCACGGTCAGTATACGATGCCCTCTCGCAGGACTACAAACCTATGGAGAAAACAAGCCCAGCACGAGAGGCTTTCTTCAGGGTGCTTGAATGCGCAAGTCTCAGGACTGCCAGTAAGCATTTAGCCTGAGAAACCCAGCAAAGGGTCGGTTTCTCCCCGCAGATCGCAGAGGTATGCTGCCCATGGTTAGTTCAGGTGGACAGACCTCCGGCCCCGAGCAGAGCTCTGTGCTCATGAACGGATGACCAGCTTGTAAGGAGCCCCGAAAGCAACTGCCCCCACATACAGCTCACGTCCTATTCACGGCGCACGCATCTCTTGGACGTCAAGCGCATTCACAGAGGACACGCCGCACACCTAGGTTTTTGCCATCCCGCTCTGCGTGAGGGAGCAGAAAGCAACCGAAAGGCTTAGGTCGTGAAGTTAGAGCTTGTGTACCCCGGAGAAGTTTCCGTTGCAGGTCTAAGTTCACCTTCACTAGCCCTAAAGAGCAGCGTACCTGACAGAGGCTCCCGGTGCTGCCTGCTTCAGGCCCTTCGAGCAGAACGCCCAGCCGTCCTGCTTCCAACGCTGTGCCGAAAGCAACTCGCTCTGCTTCCTCCCCTGAGGCTGGGCTGAAGACCTCTTCACACTCTCCCTGTGTCGGGGAGTACAAGTATATATAAGCAGCTCACCTTGCCACAGCAGTGTGTAGCTGTCAATCTGGATTTGTCTGAGCAGCAAGTCACTGGGGCTGAAACAGCCTCGGAGCCTCCTCTGCAGGACCGCACCTCCGAGGCTATAGGGCCCAACCGCAGCAAGCCTGCGGAGAGGCTTCACACACACCTCTTGCCGGCCGTGTTGCTTGGGGCCTGAAGGCCAGTGCGTGCACCTGGTTCTCAGAGCTTGGGCTCTGAATCACGGGAGGCCGACTTATATAGGGCACCACCGCCCCGACCCACGCTCCGCACAGCCCCACATCCACGGTCTACCTGCACCTCTCGGAGGCAGCCGGGCAGGAGCAGAGATAAAGCGCCTTTTCGCACTGCCACGCGGAATTCATGGTATGCAAGCGTTTCTCTCGTCAGCCAGGCAGCCTCACCGAGGCCTTACGGCTCAGTGGCTACACAAGCGAGCAGCTGACGCTCAGCAGGAGGGAGCCGTACACTGCAGACTTCATTCGAGGCGCTTAGAGGGCAGACGCACAGCACAGCACAGGCACGGAAAACACTAGGCAAGCTCAGTCTCCGCATCCACTCCGACACCTTGAATGATTCCTGTAATGAGGCGTCCTGCACTGCTCTCTTTCTCCCACGTTACCTGAATCCAGTGTCGACTTGCCTCTGCTCTCTCATTTCACAGCATCTTCTTCTACACCTTCCCGTGTGCCTAGTGCCAAATTCGTCCTAGTCGAAGTCTGCCAGGTAGAGGGCGAACAGAGAGGACAGCCTTCTACTGGAATGTTTACTTAGATCTCCGTATCACAGAGGAGGAGTTTGCACGCAAGGGGTAGCAGCGTGGTCCTCTCTCAACGAGGGTCTCCTCAGTGACCAATGGAATGCATCCCAAGCAGTGTCTGGCGTAAGGCCCTCCCGCAGCAGTTCCTGAGTCTTGACTGCAAAGGCATATTCAGGGCACTTCGATTACTCACCGGGACGAGGCACCTCCGTGCGTCCTCTTCCATCACCCTCAGTATACGATGCCCTCCCGCAGGACTACAAACCTATGGAGAAAACAAGCCCAGCACGAGAGGCTTTCTTCAGTGTGCCTGAATGCGCAAGTCTCAGGACTGCCCGTAAGTATTTAGCCTGAGAATTCCAGCAAAGCTTGGGTTTCTCCCCGCACATCGCAGAGGTATGCTGCCCATGGTTAGTTCAGGTGGACAGACCTCCGGCCCCGAGCAGAGCTCTGTGCTCATGAACGGATGATCAGCTTGTAAGGAGCCCCGAAAGCATCTGCCCCCACATACAGCTGCACGTCCTATTCACCGCGCACGCATCTCTTGGACGTCAAGCGCATTCACAGAGGACACCCCGCACACCTAGGTTTTTGCCATCCCGCTCTGCGTGAGGGAGCAGAAAGCAACCGAAAGGCTTAGGTCGTGAAGTTAGAGCTTGTGTACCGCGGAGCAGTTTCCGTTGCAGGTCTGAGTTCACCTTCACTAGCCCTAAAGAGCAGCGTACCTGACAGAGGCTCCCGGTGCTGCCTGCTTCAGGCCCGTCGAGCAGAACGCCCAGCCGTCCTGCTTCCAACGCTGTGCCAAAAGCAACTCGCTCTGCTTCCTCCCCTGAGGCTGGGCGGATGACCTCTTCACAGTATCCCTGTGTCCGGGAGTACAAGTATATATAAGAAGCTCACCTTGCCACAGCAGTGTTTAGCTGTCAATCTGGATTAGTCTGAGCAGAAAGTCACTGGGACTGAGACAGCCTCGGAGACTCCTCTGCAGGACCGCACCTCCGAGGCTTTAGGGCCCAACCGCAACAAGCCTGCGGAGACGCTTCACACACACCTCTTGCCGGCCGTGTTGCTTGGAGCCTGAAGGCCAGTGCGTTCACCTGGTTCTCAGAGCTTGGGCTCTGAGGCACGGGAGGCCCACTTATATAGGGCACCACCGCCCCGCCCCACGCTCCGCCCCGCCCCACATCCACGGACTACCTGCACCTCTCGGAGGCAGCCGGGCAGGAGCAGAGAGAAAGCGCCGTTTCACACTGCCATGCGGAATTCATGGTATGCAAGCGTTTCTCTCGTCAGCCAGGCTGCCTCACCGAGGCCTTACGGCTCAGTGGCTACACAAGCGAGCAGCTGACGCTCAGCAGGAGGGAGCCGTACACTGCAGACTTCATTCGAGGCGCTTAGAGGGCAGACGCACAGCACAGGCACGGAAAACACTTGGCAAGCACAGTCTCTGCAGCCACTCCAACACCTTGAATGATTTCTGTAATGAGGCGTCCTGCACTGCTCTCTTTCTCCCACGTTACCTGAATCCAGTGCCGACTTGCCTCTGCTGCTCTCATTTCACAGCATCTTCTACACCTTCCCGTGTGCCTAGTGCCAAATTCGTCCTAGTCGAAGTCTGCCAGGTAGAGGGCGAACAGAGAGGACAGCCTTCTACTGGAATGTTTACTTAGATTTCCGTATCACAGAGGAGGAGGTTGCACGCAAGGGGTAGCAGCGTGGTCTTCTCTCAACGAGGGTCTCCTCAGTGACCTGTGGAATGCGTCCCAAGCAGTGTCTGGCGTAAGGCCCTCCCGCAGCAGTTCCTGACACTTGACTACAAAGACATCTTCAGGGCACTTCGAATACTCACCGGGACGAGGCAGCTCCGTGCTTCCTCTACCATCACGGTCAGTATACGATGCCCTCTCGCAGGACTACAAACCTATGGAGAAAACAAGCCCAGCACGAGAGGCTTTCTTCAGGGTGCTTGAATGCGCAAGTCTCAGGACTGCCAGTAAGCATTTAGCCTGAGAAACCCAGCAAAGGGTCGGTTTCTCCCCGCAGATCGCAGAGGTATGCTGCCCATGGTTAGTTCAGGTGGACAGACCTCCGGCCCCGAGCAGAGCTCTGTGCTCATGAACGGATGACCAGCTTGTAAGGAGCCCCGAAAGCAACTGCCCCCACATACAGCTCACGTCCTATTCACGGCGCACGCATCTCTTGGACGTCAAGCGCATTCACAGAGGACACGCCGCACACCTAGGTTTTTGCCATCCCGCTCTGCGTGAGGGAGCAGAAAGCAACCGAAAGGCTTAGGTCGTGAAGTTAGAGCTTGTGTACCCCGGAGAAGTTTCCGTTGCAGGTCTAAGTTCACCTTCACTAGCCCTAAAGAGCAGCGTACCTGACAGAGGCTCCCGGTGCTGCCTGCTTCAGGCCCTTCGAGCAGAACGCCCAGCCGTCCTGCTTCCAACGCTGTGCCGAAAGCAACTCGCTCTGCTTCCTCCCCTGAGGCTGGGCTGAAGACCTCTTCACACTCTCCCTGTGTCGGGGAGTACAAGTATATATAAGCAGCTCACCTTGCCACAGCAGTGTGTAGCTGTCAATCTGGATTTGTCTGAGCAGCAAGTCACTGGGGCTGAAACAGCCTCGGAGCCTCCTCTGCAGGACCGCACCTCCGAGGCTATAGGGCCCAACCGCAGCAAGCCTGCGGAGAGGCTTCACACACACCTCTTGCCGGCCGTGTTGCTTGGGGCCTGAAGGCCAGTGCGTGCACCTGGTTCTCAGAGCTTGGGCTCTGAATCACGGGAGGCCGACTTATATAGGGCACCACCGCCCCGACCCACGCTCCGCACAGCCCCACATCCACGGTCTACCTGCACCTCTCGGAGGCAGCCGGGCAGGAGCAGAGATAAAGCGCCTTTTCGCACTGCCACGCGGAATTCATGGTATGCAAGCGTTTCTCTCGTCAGCCAGGCAGCCTCACCGAGGCCTTACGGCTCAGTGGCTACACAAGCGAGCAGCTGACGCTCAGCAGGAGGGAGCCGTACACTGCAGACTTCATTCGAGGCGCTTAGAGGGCAGACGCACAGCACAGCACAGGCACGGAAAACACTAGGCAAGCTCAGTCTCCGCATCCACTCCGACACCTTGAATGATTCCTGTAATGAGGCGTCCTGCACTGCTCTCTTTCTCCCACGTTACCTGAATCCAGTGTCGACTTGCCTCTGCTCTCTCATTTCACAGCATCTTCTTCTACACCTTCCCGTGTGCCTAGTGCCAAATTCGTCCTAGTCGAAGTCTGCCAGGTAGAGGGCGAACAGAGAGGACAGCCTTCTACTGGAATGTTTACTTAGATCTCCGTATCACAGAGGAGGAGGTTGCACGCAAGGGGTAGCAGCGTGGTCCTCTCTCAACGAGGGTCTCCTCAGTGACCAATGGAATGCATCCCAAGCAGTGTCTGGCGTAAGGCCCTCCCGCAGCAGTTCCTGAGTCTTGACTGCAAAGGCATATTCAGGGCACTTCGATTACTCACCGGGACGAGGCACCTCCGTGCGTCCTCTTCCATCACCCTCAGTATACGATGCCCTCCCGCAGGACTACAAACCTATGGAGAAAACAAGCCCAGCACGAGAGGCTTTCTTCAGTGTGCCTGAATGCGCAAGTCTCAGGACTGCCCGTAAGTATTTAGCCTGAGAATTCCAGCAAAGCTTGGGTTTCTCCCCGCACATCGCAGAGGTATGCTGCCCATGGTTAGTTCAGGTGGACAGACCTCCGGCCCCGAGCAGAGCTCTGTGCTCATGAACGGATGATCAGCTTGTAAGGAGCCCCGAAAGCATCTGCCCCCACATACAGCTGCACGTCCTATTCACCGCGCACGCATCTCTTGGACGTCAAGCGCATTCACAGAGGACACCCCGCACACCTAGGTTTTTGCCATCCCGCTCTGCGTGAGGGAGCAGAAAGCAACCGAAAGGCTTAGGTCGTGAAGTTAGAGCTTGTGTACCGCGGAGCAGTTTCCGTTGCAGGTCTGAGTTCACCTTCACTAGCCCTAAAGAGCAGCGTACCTGACAGAGGCTCCCGGTGCTGCCTGCTTCAGGCCCGTCGAGCAGAACGCCCAGCCGTCCTGCTTCCAACGCTGTGCCAAAAGCAACTCGCTCTGCTTCCTCCCCTGAGGCTGGGCGGATGACCTCTTCACAGTATCCCTGTGTCCGGGAGTACAAGTATATATAAGAAGCTCACCTTGCCACAGCAGTGTTTAGCTGTCAATCTGGATTAGTCTGAGCAGAAAGTCACTGGGACTGAGACAGCCTCGGAGACTCCTCTGCAGGACCGCACCTCCGAGGCTTTAGGGCCCAACCGCAACAAGCCTGCGGAGACGCTTCACACACACCTCTTGCCGGCCGTGTTGCTTGGAGCCTGAAGGCCAGTGCGTTCACCTGGTTCTCAGAGCTTGGGCTCTGAGGCACGGGAGGCCCACTTATATAGGGCACCACCGCCCCGCCCCACGCTCCGCCCCGCCCCACATCCACGGACTACCTGCACCTCTCGGAGGCAGCCGGGCAGGAGCAGAGAGAAAGCGCCGTTTCACACTGCCATGCGGAATTCATGGTATGCAAGCGTTTCTCTCGTCAGCCAGGCTGCCTCACCGAGGCCTTACGGCTCAGTGGCTACACAAGCGAGCAGCTGACGCTCAGCAGGAGGGAGCCGTACACTGCAGACTTCATTCGAGGCGCTTAGAGGGCAGACGCACAGCACAGGCACGGAAAACACTTGGCAAGCACAGTCTCTGCAGCCACTCCAACACCTTGAATGATTTCTGTAATGAGGCGTCCTGCACTGCTCTCTTTCTCCCACGTTACCTGAATCCAGTGCCGACTTGCCTCTGCTGCTCTCATTTCACAGCATCTTCTACACCTTCCCGTGTGCCTAGTGCCAAATTCGTCCTAGTCGAAGTCTGCCAGGTAGAGGGCGAACAGAGAGGACAGCCTTCTACTGGAATGTTTACTTAGATTTCCGTATCACAGAGGAGGAGGTTGCACGCAAGGGGTAGCAGCGTGGTCTTCTCTCAACGAGGGTCTCCTCAGTGACCTGTGGAATGCGTCCCAAGCAGTGTCTGGCGTAAGGCCCTCCCGCAGCAGTTCCTGACACTTGACTACAAAGACATCTTCAGGGCACTTCGAATACTCACCGGGACGAGGCAGCTCCGTGCTTCCTCTACCATCACGGTCAGTATACGATGCCCTCTCGCAGGACTACAAACCTATGGAGAAAACAAGCCCAGCACGAGAGGCTTTCTTCAGGGTGCTTGAATGCGCAAGTCTCAGGACTGCCAGTAAGCATTTAGCCTGAGAAACCCAGCAAAGGGTCGGTTTCTCCCCGCAGATCGCAGAGGTATGCTGCCCATGGTTAGTTCAGGTGGACAGACCTCCGGCCCCGAGCAGAGCTCTGTGCTCATGAACGGATGACCAGCTTGTAAGGAGCCCCGAAAGCAACTGCCCCCACATACAGCTCACGTCCTATTCACGGCGCACGCATCTCTTGGACGTCAAGCGCATTCACAGAGGACACGCCGCACACCTAGGTTTTTGCCATCCCGCTCTGCGTGAGGGAGCAGAAAGCAACCGAAAGGCTTAGGTCGTGAAGTTAGAGCTTGTGTACCCCGGAGAAGTTTCCGTTGCAGGTCTAAGTTCACCTTCACTAGCCCTAAAGAGCAGCGTACCTGACAGAGGCTCCCGGTGCTGCCTGCTTCAGGCCCTTCGAGCAGAACGCCCAGCCGTCCTGCTTCCAACGCTGTGCCGAAAGCAACTCGCTCTGCTTCCTCCCCTGAGGCTGGGCTGAAGACCTCTTCACACTCTCCCTGTGTCGGGGAGTACAAGTATATATAAGCAGCTCACCTTGCCACAGCAGTGTGTAGCTGTCAATCTGGATTTGTCTGAGCAGCAAGTCACTGGGGCTGAAACAGCCTCGGAGCCTCCTCTGCAGGACCGCACCTCCGAGGCTATAGGGCCCAACCGCAGCAAGCCTGCGGAGAGGCTTCACACACACCTCTTGCCGGCCGTGTTGCTTGGGGCCTGAAGGCCAGTGCGTGCACCTGGTTCTCAGAGCTTGGGCTCTGAATCACGGGAGGCCGACTTATATAGGGCACCACCGCCCCGACCCACGCTCCGCACAGCCCCACATCCACGGTCTACCTGCACCTCTCGGAGGCAGCCGGGCAGGAGCAGAGATAAAGCGCCTTTTCGCACTGCCACGCGGAATTCATGGTATGCAAGCGTTTCTCTCGTCAGCCAGGCAGCCTCACCGAGGCCTTACGGCTCAGTGGCTACACAAGCGAGCAGCTGACGCTCAGCAGGAGGGAGCCGTACACTGCAGACTTCATTCGAGGCGCTTAGAGGGCAGACGCACAGCACAGCACAGGCACGGAAAACACTAGGCAAGCTCAGTCTCCGCATCCACTCCGACACCTTGAATGATTCCTGTAATGAGGCGTCCTGCACTGCTCTCTTTCTCCCACGTTACCTGAATCCAGTGTCGACTTGCCTCTGCTCTCTCATTTCACAGCATCTTCTTCTACACCTTCCCGTGTGCCTAGTGCCAAATTCGTCCTAGTCGAAGTCTGCCAGGTAGAGGGCGAACAGAGAGGACAGCCTTCTACTGGAATGTTTACTTAGATCTCCGTATCACAGAGGAGGAGGTTGCACGCAAGGGGTAGCAGCGTGGTCCTCTCTCAACGAGGGTCTCCTCAGTGACCAATGGAATGCATCCCAAGCAGTGTCTGGCGTAAGGCCCTCCCGCAGCAGTTCCTGAGTCTTGACTGCAAAGGCATATTCAGGGCACTTCGATTACTCACCGGGACGAGGCACCTCCGTGCGTCCTCTTCCATCACCCTCAGTATACGATGCCCTCCCGCAGGACTACAAACCTATGGAGAAAACAAGCCCAGTACGAGAGGCTTTCTTCAGTGTGCCTGAATGCGCAAGTCTCAGGACTGCCCGTAAGTATCTAGCCTGAGAATTCCAGCAAAGCTTGGGTTTCTCCCCGCACATCGCAGAGGTATGCTGCCCATGGTTAGTTCAGGTGGACAGACCTCCGGCCCCGAGCAGAGCTCTGTGCTCATGATCGGATGATCAGCTTGAAAGAAGCCCCGAAAGCATCTGCCCCCACATACAGCTGCACGTCCTATTCACCGCGCACGCATCTCTTGGACGTCAAGCGCATTCACAGAGGACAACCCGCACACCTAGGTTTTTGCCACCCCGCTCTGCGTGAGGGAGCAGAAAGCAACCGAAAGGCTTAGGTCGTGAAGTTAGAGCTTGTGTACCGCGGAGCAGTTTCCGTTGCAGGTCTGAGTTCACCTTCACTAGCCCTAAAGAGCAGCGTACCTGACAGAGGCTCCCGGTGCTGCCTGCTTCAGGCCCGTCGAGCAGAACGCCCAGCCGTCCTGCTTCCAACGCTGTGCCAAAAGCAACTCGCTCTGCTTCCTCCCCTGAGGCTGGGCGGATGACCTCTTCACAGTATCCCTGTGTCCGGGAGTACAAGTATATATAAGAAGCTCACCTTGCCACAGCAGTGTTTAGCTGTCAATCTGGATTAGTCTGAGCAGAAAGTCACTGGGACTGAGACAGCCTCGGAGACTCCTCTGCAGGACCGCACCTCCGAGGCTTTAGGGCCCAACCGCAACAAGCCTGCGGAGACGCTTCACACACACCTCTTGCCGGCCGTGTTGCTTGGAGCCTGAAGGCCAGTGCGTTCACCTGGTTCTCAGAGCTTGGGCTCTGAGGCACGGGAGGCCCACTTATATAGGGCACCACCGCCCCGCCCCACGCTCCGCCCCGCCCCACATCCACGGACTACCTGCACCTCTCGGAGGCAGCCGGGCAGGAGCAGAGAGAAAGCGCCGTTTCACACTGCCATGCGGAATTCATGGTATGCAAGCGTTTCTCTCGTCAGCCAGGCTGCCTCACCGAGGCCTTACGGCTCAGTGGCTACACAAGCGAGCAGCTGACGCTCAGCAGGAGGGAGCCGTACACTGCAGACTTCATTCGAGGCGCTTAGAGGGCAGACGCACAGCACAGGCACGGAAAACACTTGGCAAGCACAGTCTCTGCAGCCACTCCAACACCTTGAATGATTTCTGTAATGAGGCGTCCTGCACTGCTCTCTTTCTCCCACGTTACCTGAATCCAGTGCCGACTTGCCTCTGCTGCTCTCATTTCACAGCATCTTCTACACCTTCCCGTGTGCCTAGTGCCAAATTCGTCCTAGTCGAAGTCTGCCAGGTAGAGGGCGAACAGAGAGGACAGCCTTCTACTGGAATGTTTACTTAGATTTCCGTATCACAGAGGAGGAGGTTGCACGCAAGGGGTAGCAGCGTGGTCTTCTCTCAACGAGGGTCTCCTCAGTGACCTGTGGAATGCGTCCCAAGCAGTGTCTGGCGTAAGGCCCTCCCGCAGCAGTTCCTGACACTTGACTACAAAGACATCTTCAGGGCACTTCGAATACTCACCGGGACGAGGCAGCTCCGTGCTTCCTCTACCATCACGGTCAGTATACGATGCCCTCTCGCAGGACTACAAACCTATGGAGAAAACAAGCCCAGCACGAGAGGCTTTCTTCAGGGTGCTTGAATGCGCAAGTCTCAGGACTGCCAGTAAGCATTTAGCCTGAGAAACCCAGCAAAGGGTCGGTTTCTCCCCGCAGATCGCAGAGGTATGCTGCCCATGGTTAGTTCAGGTGGACAGACCTCCGGCCCCGAGCAGAGCTCTGTGCTCATGAACGGATGACCAGCTTGTAAGGAGCCCCGAAAGCAACTGCCCCCACATACAGCTCACGTCCTATTCACGGCGCACGCATCTCTTGGACGTCAAGCGCATTCACAGAGGACACGCCGCACACCTAGGTTTTTGCCATCCCGCTCTGCGTGAGGGAGCAGAAAGCAACCGAAAGGCTTAGGTCGTGAAGTTAGAGCTTGTGTACCCCGGAGAAGTTTCCGTTGCAGGTCTAAGTTCACCTTCACTAGCCCTAAAGAGCAGCGTACCTGACAGAGGCTCCCGGTGCTGCCTGCTTCAGGCCCTTCGAGCAGAACGCCCAGCCGTCCTGCTTCCAACGCTGTGCCGAAAGCAACTCGCTCTGCTTCCTCCCCTGAGGCTGGGCTGAAGACCTCTTCACACTCTCCCTGTGTCGGGGAGTACAAGTATATATAAGCAGCTCACCTTGCCACAGCAGTGTGTAGCTGTCAATCTGGATTTGTCTGAGCAGCAAGTCACTGGGGCTGAAACAGCCTCGGAGCCTCCTCTGCAGGACCGCACCTCCGAGGCTATAGGGCCCAACCGCAGCAAGCCTGCGGAGAGGCTTCACACACACCTCTTGCCGGCCGTGTTGCTTGGGGCCTGAAGGCCAGTGCGTGCACCTGGTTCTCAGAGCTTGGGCTCTGAATCACGGGAGGCCGACTTATATAGGGCACCACCGCCCCGACCCACGCTCCGCACAGCCCCACATCCACGGTCTACCTGCACCTCTCGGAGGCAGCCGGGCAGGAGCAGAGATAAAGCGCCTTTTCGCACTGCCACGCGGAATTCATGGTATGCAAGCGTTTCTCTCGTCAGCCAGGCAGCCTCACCGAGGCCTTACGGCTCAGTGGCTACACAAGCGAGCAGCTGACGCTCAGCAGGAGGGAGCCGTACACTGCAGACTTCATTCGAGGCGCTTAGAGGGCAGACGCACAGCACAGCACAGGCACGGAAAACACTAGGCAAGCTCAGTCTCCGCATCCACTCCGACACCTTGAATGATTCCTGTAATGAGGCGTCCTGCACTGCTCTCTTTCTCCCACGTTACCTGAATCCAGTGTCGACTTGCCTCTGCTCTCTCATTTCACAGCATCTTCTTCTACACCTTCCCGTGTGCCTAGTGCCAAATTCGTCCTAGTCGAAGTCTGCCAGGTAGAGGGCGAACAGAGAGGACAGCCTTCTACTGGAATGTTTACTTAGATCTCCGTATCACAGAGGAGGAGGTTGCACGCAAGGGGTAGCAGCGTGGTCCTCTCTCAACGAGGGTCTCCTCAGTGACCAATGGAATGCATCCCAAGCAGTGTCTGGCGTAAGGCCCTCCCGCAGCAGTTCCTGAGTCTTGACTGCAAAGGCATATTCAGGGCACTTCGATTACTCACCGGGACGAGGCACCTCCGTGCGTCCTCTTCCATCACCCTCAGTATACGATGCCCTCCCGCAGGACTACAAACCTATGGAGAAAACAAGCCCAGCACGAGAGGCTTTCTTCAGTGTGCCTGAATGCGCAAGTCTCAGGACTGCCCGTAAGTATTTAGCCTGAGAATTCCAGCAAAGCTTGGGTTTCTCCCCGCACATCGCAGAGGTATGCTGCCCATGGTTAGTTCAGGTGGACAGACCTCCGCCCCCGAGCAGAGCTCTGTGCTCATGAACGGATGATCAGCTTGTAAGGAGCCCCGAAAGCATCCGCCCCCACATACAGCTGCACGTCCTATCCACCGCGCACGCATCTCTTGGACGTCAAGCGCATTCACAGAGGACACCCCGCACACCTAGGTTTTTGCCATCCCGCTCTGCGTGAGGGAGCAGAAAGCAACCGAAAGGCTTAGGTCGTGAAGTTAGAGCTTGTGTACCGCGGAGCAGTTTCCGTTGCAGGTCTGAGTTCACCTTCACTAGCCCTAAAGAGCAGCGTACCTGACAGAGGCTCCCGGTGCTGCCTGCTTCAGGCCCGTCGAGCAGAACGCCCAGCCGTCCTGCTTCCAACGCTGTGCCAAAAGCAACTCGCTCTGCTTCCTCCCCTGAGGCTGGGCGGATGACCTCTTCACAGTATCCCTGTGTCCGGGAGTACAAGTATATATAAGAAGCTCACCTTGCCACAGCAGTGTTTAGCTGTCAATCTGGATTAGTCTGAGCAGAAAGTCACTGGGACTGAGACAGCCTCGGAGACTCCTCTGCAGGACCGCACCTCCGAGGCTTTAGGGCCCAACCGCAACAAGCCTGCGGAGACGCTTCACACACACCTCTTGCCGGCCGTGTTGCTTGGAGCCTGAAGGCCAGTGCGTTCACCTGGTTCTCAGAGCTTGGGCTCTGAGGCACGGGAGGCCCACTTATATAGGGCACCACCGCCCCGCCCCACGCTCCGCCCCGCCCCACATCCACGGACTACCTGCACCTCTCGGAGGCAGCCGGGCAGGAGCAGAGAGAAAGCGCCGTTTCACACTGCCATGCGGAATTCATGGTATGCAAGCGTTTCTCTCGTCAGCCAGGCTGCCTCACCGAGGCCTTACGGCTCAGTGGCTACACAAGCGAGCAGCTGACGCTCAGCAGGAGGGAGCCGTACACTGCAGACTTCATTCGAGGCGCTTAGAGGGCAGACGCACAGCACAGGCACGGAAAACACTTGGCAAGCACAGTCTCTGCAGCCACTCCAACACCTTGAATGATTTCTGTAATGAGGCGTCCTGCACTGCTCTCTTTCTCCCACGTTACCTGAATCCAGTGCCGACTTGCCTCTGCTGCTCTCATTTCACAGCATCTTCTACACCTTCCCGTGTGCCTAGTGCCAAATTCGTCCTAGTCGAAGTCTGCCAGGTAGAGGGCGAACAGAGAGGACAGCCTTCTACTGGAATGTTTACTTAGATTTCCGTATCACAGAGGAGGAGGTTGCACGCAAGGGGTAGCAGCGTGGTCTTCTCTCAACGAGGGTCTCCTCAGTGACCTGTGGAATGCGTCCCAAGCAGTGTCTGGCGTAAGGCCCTCCCGCAGCAGTTCCTGACACTTGACTACAAAGACATCTTCAGGGCACTTCGAATACTCACCGGGACGAGGCAGCTCCGTGCTTCCTCTACCATCACGGTCAGTATACGATGCCCTCTCGCAGGACTACAAACCTATGGAGAAAACAAGCCCAGCACGAGAGGCTTTCTTCAGGGTGCTTGAATGCGCAAGTCTCAGGACTGCCAGTAAGCATTTAGCCTGAGAAACCCAGCAAAGGGTCGGTTTCTCCCCGCAGATCGCAGAGGTATGCTGCCCATGGTTAGTTCAGGTGGACAGACCTCCGGCCCCGAGCAGAGCTCTGTGCTCATGAACGGATGACCAGCTTGTAAGGAGCCCCGAAAGCAACTGCCCCCACATACAGCTCACGTCCTATTCACGGCGCACGCATCTCTTGGACGTCAAGCGCATTCACAGAGGACACGCCGCACACCTAGGTTTTTGCCATCCCGCTCTGCGTGAGGGAGCAGAAAGCAACCGAAAGGCTTAGGTCGTGAAGTTAGAGCTTGTGTACCCCGGAGAAGTTTCCGTTGCAGGTCTAAGTTCACCTTCACTAGCCCTAAAGAGCAGCGTACCTGACAGAGGCTCCCGGTGCTGCCTGCTTCAGGCCCTTCGAGCAGAACGCCCAGCCGTCCTGCTTCCAACGCTGTGCCGAAAGCAACTCGCTCTGCTTCCTCCCCTGAGGCTGGGCTGAAGACCTCTTCACACTCTCCCTGTGTCGGGGAGTACAAGTATATATAAGCAGCTCACCTTGCCACAGCAGTGTGTAGCTGTCAATCTGGATTTGTCTGAGCAGCAAGTCACTGGGGCTGAAACAGCCTCGGAGCCTCCTCTGCAGGACCGCACCTCCGAGGCTATAGGGCCCAACCGCAGCAAGCCTGCGGAGAGGCTTCACACACACCTCTTGCCGGCCGTGTTGCTTGGGGCCTGAAGGCCAGTGCGTGCACCTGGTTCTCAGAGCTTGGGCTCTGAATCACGGGAGGCCGACTTATATAGGGCACCACCGCCCCGACCCACGCTCCGCACAGCCCCACATCCACGGTCTACCTGCACCTCTCGGAGGCAGCCGGGCAGGAGCAGAGATAAAGCGCCTTTTCGCACTGCCACGCGGAATTCATGGTATGCAAGCGTTTCTCTCGTCAGCCAGGCAGCCTCACCGAGGCCTTACGGCTCAGTGGCTACACAAGCGAGCAGCTGACGCTCAGCAGGAGGGAGCCGTACACTGCAGACTTCATTCGAGGCGCTTAGAGGGCAGACGCACAGCACAGCACAGGCACGGAAAACACTAGGCAAGCTCAGTCTCCGCATCCACTCCGACACCTTGAATGATTCCTGTAATGAGGCGTCCTGCACTGCTCTCTTTCTCCCACGTTACCTGAATCCAGTGTCGACTTGCCTCTGCTCTCTCATTTCACAGCATCTTCTTCTACACCTTCCCGTGTGCCTAGTGCCAAATTCGTCCTAGTCGAAGTCTGCCAGGTAGAGGGCGAACAGAGAGGACAGCCTTCTACTGGAATGTTTACTTAGATCTCCGTATCACAGAGGAGGAGGTTGCACGCAAGGGGTAGCAGCGTGGTCCTCTCTCAACGAGGGTCTCCTCAGTGACCAATGGAATGCATCCCAAGCAGTGTCTGGCGTAAGGCCCTCCCGCAGCAGTTCCTGAGTCTTGACTGCAAAGGCATATTCAGGGCACTTCGATTACTCACCGGGACGAGGCACCTCCGTGCGTCCTCTTCCATCACCCTCAGTATACGATGCCCTCCCGCAGGACTACAAACCTATGGAGAAAACAAGCCCAGCACGAGAGGCTTTCTTCAGTGTGCCTGAATGCGCAAGTCTCAGGACTGCCCGTAAGTATTTAGCCTGAGAATTCCAGCAAAGCTTGGGTTTCTCCCCGCACATCGCAGAGGTATGCTGCCCATGGTTAGTTCAGGTGGACAGACCTCCGGCCCCGAGCAGAGCTCTGTGCTCATGAACGGATGATCAGCTTGTAAGGAGCCCCGAAAGCATCTGCCCCCACATACAGCTGCACGTCCTATTCACCGCGCACGCATCTCTTGGACGTCAAGCGCATTCACAGAGGACACCCCGCACACCTAGGTTTTTGCCATCCCGCTCTGCGTGAGGGAGCAGAAAGCAACCGAAAGGCTTAGGTCGTGAAGTTAGAGCTTGTGTACCGCGGAGCAGTTTCCGTTGCAGGTCTGAGTTCACCTTCACTAGCCCTAAAGAGCAGCGTACCTGACAGAGGCTCCCGGTGCTGCCTGCTTCAGGCCCGTCGAGCAGAACGCCCAGCCGTCCTGCTTCCAACGCTGTGCCAAAAGCAACTCGCTCTGCTTCCTCCCCTGAGGCTGGGCGGATGACCTCTTCACAGTATCCCTGTGTCCGGGAGTACAAGTATATATAAGAAGCTCACCTTGCCACAGCAGTGTTTAGCTGTCAATCTGGATTAGTCTGAGCAGAAAGTCACTGGGACTGAGACAGCCTCGGAGACTCCTCTGCAGGACCGCACCTCCGAGGCTTTAGGGCCCAACCGCAACAAGCCTGCGGAGACGCTTCACACACACCTCTTGCCGGCCGTGTTGCTTGGAGCCTGAAGGCCAGTGCGTTCACCTGGTTCTCAGAGCTTGGGCTCTGAGGCACGGGAGGCCCACTTATATAGGGCACCACCGCCCCGCCCCACGCTCCGCCCCGCCCCACATCCACGGACTACCTGCACCTCTCGGAGGCAGCCGGGCAGGAGCAGAGAGAAAGCGCCGTTTCACACTGCCATGCGGAATTCATGGTATGCAAGCGTTTCTCTCGTCAGCCAGGCTGCCTCACCGAGGCCTTACGGCTCAGTGGCTACACAAGCGAGCAGCTGACGCTCAGCAGGAGGGAGCCGTACACTGCAGACTTCATTCGAGGCGCTTAGAGGGCAGACGCACAGCACAGGCACGGAAAACACTTGGCAAGCACAGTCTCTGCAGCCACTCCAACACCTTGAATGATTTCTGTAATGAGGCGTCCTGCACTGCTCTCTTTCTCCCACGTTACCTGAATCCAGTGCCGACTTGCCTCTGCTGCTCTCATTTCACAGCATCTTCTACACCTTCCCGTGTGCCTAGTGCCAAATTCGTCCTAGTCGAAGTCTGCCAGGTAGAGGGCGAACAGAGAGGACAGCCTTCTACTGGAATGTTTACTTAGATTTCCGTATCACAGAGGAGGAGGTTGCACGCAAGGGGTAGCAGCGTGGTCTTCTCTCAACGAGGGTCTCCTCAGTGACCTGTGGAATGCGTCCCAAGCAGTGTCTGGCGTAAGGCCCTCCCGCAGCAGTTCCTGACACTTGACTACAAAGACATCTTCAGGGCACTTCGAATACTCACCGGGACGAGGCAGCTCCGTGCTTCCTCTACCATCACGGTCAGTATACGATGCCCTCTCGCAGGACTACAAACCTATGGAGAAAACAAGCCCAGCACGAGAGGCTTTCTTCAGGGTGCTTGAATGCGCAAGTCTCAGGACTGCCAGTAAGCATTTAGCCTGAGAAACCCAGCAAAGGGTCGGTTTCTCCCCGCAGATCGCAGAGGTATGCTGCCCATGGTTAGTTCAGGTGGACAGACCTCCGGCCCCGAGCAGAGCTCTGTGCTCATGAACGGATGACCAGCTTGTAAGGAGCCCCGAAAGCAACTGCCCCCACATACAGCTCACGTCCTATTCACGGCGCACGCATCTCTTGGACGTCAAGCGCATTCACAGAGGACACGCCGCACACCTAGGTTTTTGCCATCCCGCTCTGCGTGAGGGAGCAGAAAGCAACCGAAAGGCTTAGGTCGTGAAGTTAGAGCTTGTGTACCCCGGAGAAGTTTCCGTTGCAGGTCTAAGTTCACCTTCACTAGCCCTAAAGAGCAGCGTACCTGACAGAGGCTCCCGGTGCTGCCTGCTTCAGGCCCTTCGAGCAGAACGCCCAGCCGTCCTGCTTCCAACGCTGTGCCGAAAGCAACTCGCTCTGCTTCCTCCCCTGAGGCTGGGCTGAAGACCTCTTCACACTCTCCCTGTGTCGGGGAGTACAAGTATATATAAGCAGCTCACCTTGCCACAGCAGTGTGTAGCTGTCAATCTGGATTTGTCTGAGCAGCAAGTCACTGGGGCTGAAACAGCCTCGGAGCCTCCTCTGCAGGACCGCACCTCCGAGGCTATAGGGCCCAACCGCAGCAAGCCTGCGGAGAGGCTTCACACACACCTCTTGCCGGCCGTGTTGCTTGGGGCCTGAAGGCCAGTGCGTGCACCTGGTTCTCAGAGCTTGGGCTCTGAATCACGGGAGGCCGACTTATATAGGGCACCACCGCCCCGACCCACGCTCCGCACAGCCCCACATCCACGGTCTACCTGCACCTCTCGGAGGCAGCCGGGCAGGAGCAGAGATAAAGCGCCTTTTCGCACTGCCACGCGGAATTCATGGTATGCAAGCGTTTCTCTCGTCAGCCAGGCAGCCTCACCGAGGCCTTACGGCTCAGTGGCTACACAAGCGAGCAGCTGACGCTCAGCAGGAGGGAGCCGTACACTGCAGACTTCATTCGAGGCGCTTAGAGGGCAGACGCACAGCACAGCACAGGCACGGAAAACACTAGGCAAGCTCAGTCTCCGCATCCACTCCGACACCTTGAATGATTCCTGTAATGAGGCGTCCTGCACTGCTCTCTTTCTCCCACGTTACCTGAATCCAGTGTCGACTTGCCTCTGCTCTCTCATTTCACAGCATCTTCTTCTACACCTTCCCGTGTGCCTAGTGCCAAATTCGTCCTAGTCGAAGTCTGCCAGGTAGAGGGCGAACAGAGAGGACAGCCTTCTACTGGAATGTTTACTTAGATCTCCGTATCACAGAGGAGGAGGTTGCACGCAAGGGGTAGCAGCGTGGTCCTCTCTCAACGAGGGTCTCCTCAGTGACCAATGGAATGCATCCCAAGCAGTGTCTGGCGTAAGGCCCTCCCGCAGCAGTTCCTGAGTCTTGACTGCAAAGGCATATTCAGGGCACTTCGATTACTCACCGGGACGAGGCACCTCCGTGCGTCCTCTTCCATCACCCTCAGTATACGATGCCCTCCCGCAGGACTACAAACCTATGGAGAAAACAAGCCCAGCACGAGAGGCTTTCTTCAGTGTGCCTGAATGCGCAAGTCTCAGGACTGCCCGTAAGTATTTAGCCTGAGAATTCCAGCAAAGCTTGGGTTTCTCCCCGCACATCGCAGAGGTATGCTGCCCATGGTTAGTTCAGGTGGACAGACCTCCGGCCCCGAGCGGAGCTCTGTGCTCATGAACGGATGATCAGCTTGTAAGGAGCCCCGAAAGCATCTGCCCCCACATACAGCTGCACGTCCTATTCACCGCGCACGCATCTCTTGGACGTCAAGCGCATTCACAGAGGACACCCCGCACACCTAGGTTTTTGCCATCCCGCTCTGCGTGAGGGAGCAGAAAGCAACCGAAAGGCTTAGGTCGTGAAGTTAGAGCTTGTGTACCGCGGAGCAGTTTCCGTTGCAGGTCTGAGTTCACCTTCACTAGCCCTAAAGAGCAGCGTACCTGACAGAGGCTCCCGGTGCTGCCTGCTTCAGGCCCGTCGAGCAGAACGCCCAGCCGTCCTGCTTCCAACGCTGTGCCAAAAGCAACTCGCTCTGCTTCCTCCCCTGAGGCTGGGCGGATGACCTCTTCACAGTATCCCTGTGTCCGGGAGTACAAGTATATATAAGAAGCTCACCTTGCCACAGCAGTGTTTAGCTGTCAATCTGGATTAGTCTGAGCAGAAAGTCACTGGGACTGAGACAGCCTCGGAGACTCCTCTGCAGGACCGCACCTCCGAGGCTTTAGGGCCCAACCGCAACAAGCCTGCGGAGACGCTTCACACACACCTCTTGCCGGCCGTGTTGCTTGGAGCCTGAAGGCCAGTGCGTTCACCTGGTTCTCAGAGCTTGGGCTCTGAGGCACGGGAGGCCCACTTATATAGGGCACCACCGCCCCGCCCCACGCTCCGCCCCGCCCCACATCCACGGACTACCTGCACCTCTCGGAGGCAGCCGGGCAGGAGCAGAGAGAAAGCGCCGTTTCACACTGCCATGCGGAATTCATGGTATGCAAGCGTTTCTCTCGTCAGCCAGGCTGCCTCACCGAGGCCTTACGGCTCAGTGGCTACACAAGCGAGCAGCTGACGCTCAGCAGGAGGGAGCCGTACACTGCAGACTTCATTCGAGGCGCTTAGAGGGCAGACGCACAGCACAGGCACGGAAAACACTTGGCAAGCACAGTCTCTGCAGCCACTCCAACACCTTGAATGATTTCTGTAATGAGGCGTCCTGCACTGCTCTCTTTCTCCCACGTTACCTGAATCCAGTGCCGACTTGCCTCTGCTGCTCTCATTTCACAGCATCTTCTACACCTTCCCGTGTGCCTAGTGCCAAATTCGTCCTAGTCGAAGTCTGCCAGGTAGAGGGCGAACAGAGAGGACAGC
>NW_027332207.1:0-52500 GCF_040802235.1 Manis javanica | reverse complement strand
CTAACCCTAACCCTAACCCTAACCCTAACCCTAACCCTAACCCTAACCCTAACCCTAACCCTAACCCTAACCCTAACCCTAACCCTAACCCTAACCCTAACCCTAACCCTAACCCTAACCCTAACCCTAACCCTAACCCTAACCCTAACCCTAACCCTAACCCTAACCCTAACCCTAACCCTAACCCTAACCCTAACCCTAACCCTAACCCTAACCCTAACCCTAACCCTAACCCTAACCCTAACCCTAACCCTAACCCTAACCCTAACCCTAACCCTAACCCTAACCCTAACCCTAACCCTAACCCTAACCCTAACCCTAACCCTAACCCTAACCCTAACCCTAACCCTAACCCTAACCCTAACCCTAACCCTAACCCTAACCCTAACCCTAACCCTAACCCTAACCCTAACCCTAACCCTAACCCTAACCCTAACCCTAACCCTAACCCTAACCCTAACCCTAACCCTAACCCTAACCCTAACCCTAACCCTAACCCTAACCCTAACCCTAACCCTAACCCTAACCCTAACCCTAACCCTAACCCTAACCCTAACCCTAACCCTAACCCTAACCCTAACCCTAACCCTAACCCTAACCCTAACCCTAACCCTAACCCTAACCCTAACCCTAACCCTAACCCTAACCCTAACCCTAACCCTAACCCTAACCCTAACCCTAACCCTAACCCTAACCCTAACCCTAACCCTAACCCTAACCCTAACCCTAACCCTAACCCTAACCCTAACCCTAACCCTAACCCTAACCCTAACCCTAACCCTAACCCTAACCCTAACCCTAACCCTAACCCTAACCCTAACCCTAACCCTAACCCTAACCCTAACCCTAACCCTAACCCTAACCCTAACCCTAACCCTAACCCTAACCCTAACCCTAACCCTAACCCTAACCCTAACCCTAACCCTAACCCTAACCCTAACCCTAACCCTAACCCTAACCCTAACCCTAACCCTAACCCTAACCCTAACCCTAACCCTAACCCTAACCCTAACCCTAACCCTAACCCTAACCCTAACCCTAACCCTAACCCTAACCCTAACCCTAACCCTAACCCTAACCCTAACCCTAACCCTAACCCTAACCCTAACCCTAACCCTAACCCTAACCCTAACCCTAACCCTAACCCTAACCCTAACCCTAACCCTAACCCTAACCCTAACCCTAACCCTAACCCTAACCCTAACCCTAACCCTAACCCTAACCCTAACCCTAACCCTAACCCTAACCCTAACCCTAACCCTAACCCTAACCCTAACCCTAACCCTAACCCTAACCCTAACCCTAACCCTAACCCTAACCCTAAGCCTAACCCTAACCCTAACCCTAACCCTAACCCTAACCCTAACCCTAACCCTAACCCTAACCCTAACCCTAACCCTAACCCTAACCCTAACCCTAACCCTAACCCTAACCCTAACCCTAACCCTAACCCTAACCCTAACCCTAACCCTAACCCTAACCCTAACCCTAACCCTAACCCTAACCCTAACCCTAACCCTAACCCTAACCCTAACCCTAACCCTAACCCTAACCCTAACCCTAACCCTAACCCTAACCCTAACCCTAACCCTAACCCTAACCCTAACCCTAACCCTAACCCTAACCCTAACCCTAACCCTAACCCTAACCCTAACCCTAACCCTAACCCTAACCCTAACCCTAACCCTAACCCTAACCCTAACCCTAACCCTAACCCTAACCCTAACCCTAACCCTAACCCTAACCCTAACCCTAACCCTAACCCTAACCCTAACCCTAACCCTAACCCTAACCCTAACCCTAACCCTAACCCTAACCCTAACCCTAACCCTAACCCTAACCCTAACCCTAACCCTAACCCTAACCCTAACCCTAACCCTAACCCTAACCCTAACCCTAACCCTAACCCTAACCCTAACCCTAACCCTAACCCTAACCCTAACCCTAACCCTAACCCTAACCCTAACCCTAACCCTAACCCTAACCCTAACCCTAACCCTAACCCTAACCCTAACCCTAACCCTAACCCTAACCCTAACCCTAACCCTAACCCTAACCCTAACCCTAACCCTAACCCTAACCCTAACCCTAACCCTAACCCTAACCCTAACCCTAACCCTAACCCTAACCCTAACCCTAACCCTAACCCTAACCCTAACCCTAACCCTAACCCTAACCCTAACCCTAACCCTAACCCTAACCCTAACCCTAACCCTAACCCTAACCCTAACCCTAACCCTAACCCTAACCCTAACCCTAACCCTAACCCTAACCCTAACCCTAACCCTAACCCTAACCCTAACCCTAACCCTAACCCTAACCCTAACCCTAACCCTAACCCTAACCCTAACCCTAACCCTAACCCTAACCCTAACCCTAACCCTAACCCTAACCCTAACCCTAACCCTAACCCTAACCCTAACCCTAACCCTAACCCTAACCCTAACCCTAACCCTAACCCTAACCCTAACCCTAACCCTAACCCTAACCCTAACCCTAACCCTAACCCTAACCCTAACCCTAACCCTAACCCTAACCCTAACCCTAACCCTAACCCTAACCCTAACCCTAACCCTAACCCTAACCCTAACCCTAACCCTAACCCTAACCCTAACCCTAACCCTAACCCTAACCCTAACCCTAACCCTAACCCTAACCCTAACCCTAACCCTAACCCTAACCCTAACCCTAACCCTAACCCTAACCCTAACCCTAACCCTAACCCTAACCCTAACCCTAACCCTAACCCTAACCCTAACCCTAACCCTAACCCTAACCCTAACCCTAACCCTAACCCTAACCCTAACCCTAACCCTAACCCTAACCCTAACCCTAACCCTAACCCTAACCCTAACCCTAACCCTAACCCTAACCCTAACCCTAACCCTAACCCTAACCCTAACCCTAACCCTAACCCTAACCCTAACCCTAACCCTAACCCTAACCCTAACCCTAACCCTAACCCTAACCCTAACCCTAACCCTAACCCTAACCCTAACCCTAACCCTAACCCTAACCCTAACCCTAACCCTAACCCTAACCCTAACCCTAACCCTAACCCTAACCCTAACCCTAACCCTAACCCTAACCCTAACCCTAACCCTAACCCTAACCCTAACCCTAACCCTAACCCTAACCCTAACCCTAACCCTAACCCTAACCCTAACCCTAACCCTAACCCTAACCCTAACCCTAACCCTAACCCTAACCCTAACCCTAACCCTAACCCTAACCCTAACCCTAACCCTAACCCTAACCCTAACCCTAACCCTAACCCTAACCCTAACCCTAACCCTAACCCTAACCCTAACCCTAACCCTAACCCTAACCCTAACCCTAACCCTAACCCTAACCCTAACCCTAACCCTAACCCTAACCCTAACCCTAACCCTAACCCTAACCCTAACCCTAACCCTAACCCTAACCCTAACCCTAACCCTAACCCTAACCCTAACCCTAACCCTAACCCTAACCCTAACCCTAACCCTAACCCTAACCCTAACCCTAACCCTAACCCTAACCCTAACCCTAACCCTAACCCTAACCCTAACCCTAACCCTAACCCTAACCCTAACCCTAACCCTAACCCTAACCCTAACCCTAACCCTAACCCTAACCCTAACCCTAACCATAACCCTAAACATAACCCTAACCCTAACCCTAACCCTAACCCTAACCCTAACCGTAACCCTAACCCTAACCCTAACCCTAACCCTAACCCTAACCCTAACCCTAACCCTAACCCTAACCCTAACCCTAACCCTAACCCTAACCCTAACCCTAACCCTAACCCTAACCCTAACCCTAACCCTAACCCTAACCCTAACCCTAACCCTAACCCTAACCCTAACCCTAACCCTAACCCTAACCCTAACCCTAACCCTAACCCTAACCCTAACCCTAACCCTAACCCTAATCCTAACCCTAACCATAACTCTAACCCTAACCCTAACCCTAACCCTAACCCTAACCCTAACCCTAACCCTAACCCTAACCCTAACCCTAACCCTAACCCTAAACCCTAACCCTAACCCTAACCCTAACCCTAACCCTAACCCTAACCCTAACCCTAACCCTAACCCTAACCCTAACCCTAACCCTAACCCTCACCCTAACCCTAACCCTTACCCTTACCCTAACCCTAACCCTCACCCTAACCCTAACCCTAACCCTACTCTTAACCCTAACCCTAACCCTAACCCTAACCCTAACCCTAACCCTAACCCTAACCCTAACCCTAACCCTAACCCTAACCCTAACCCTAACCCTAACCCTAACCCTAACCCTAACCCTAACCCTAACCCTAACCCTAACCCTAACCCTAACCCTAACCCTAACCCTAACCCTAACCCTAACCCTAACCCTAACCCTAACCCTAACCCTAACCCTAACCCTAACCCTAACCCTAACCCTAACCCTAACCCTAACCCTAACCCTAACCCTAACCCTAACCCTAACCCTAACCCTAACCCTAACCCTAACCCTAACCTAACCCTAACCCTAACCCTAACCCTAACCCTAACCCTAACCCTAACCCTAACCCTAACCCTAACCCTAACCCTAACCCTAACCCTAACCCTAACCCTAACCCTAACCCTAACCCTAACCCTAACCCTAACCCTAACCCTAACCCTAACCCTAACCCTAACCCTAACCCTAACCCTAACCCTAACCCTAACCCTAACCCTAACCCTAACCCTAACCCTAACCCTAACCCTAACCCTAACCCTAACCCTAACCCTAACCCTAACCCTAACCCTAACCCTAACCCTAACCCTAACCCTAACCCTAACCCTAACCCTAACCCTAACCCTAACCCTAACCCTAACCCTAACCCTAACCCTAACCCTAACCCTAACCCTAACCCTAACCCTAACCCTAACCCTAACCCTAACCCTAACCCTAACCCTAACCCTAACCCTAACCCTAACCCTAACCCTAACCCTAACCCTAACCCTAACCCTAACCCTAACCCTAACCCTAACCCTAACCCTAACCCTAACCCTAACCCTAACCCTAACCCTAACCCTAACCCTAACCCTAACCCTAACCCTAACCCTAACCCTAACCCTAACCCTAACCCTAACCCTAACCCTAACCCTAACCCTAACCCTAACCCTAACCCTAACCCTAACCCTAACCCTAACCCTAACCCTAACCCTAACCCTAACCCTAACCCTAACCCTAACCCTAACCCTAACCCTAACCCTAACCCTAACCCTAACCCTAACCCTAACCCTAACCCTAACCCTAACCCTAACCCTAACCCTAACCCTAACCCTAACCCTAACCCTAACCCTAACCCTAACCCTAACCCTAACCCTAACCCTAACCCTAACCCTAACCCTAACCCTAACCCTAACCCTAACCCTAACCCTAACCCTAACCCTAACCCTAACCCTAACCCTAACCCTAACCCTAACCCTAACCCTAACCCTAACCCTAACCCTAACCCTAACCCTAACCCTAACCCTAACCCTAACCCTAACCCTAACCCTAACCCTAACCCTAACCCTAACCCTAACCCTAACCCTAACCCTAACCCTAACCCTAACCCTAACCCTAACCCTAACCCTAACCCTAACCCTAACCCTAACCCTAACCCTAACCCTAACCCTAACCCTAACCCTAACCCTAACCCTAACCCTAACCCTAACCCTAACCCTAACCCTAACCCTAACCCTAACCCTAACCCTAACCCTAACCCTAACCCTAACCCTAACCCTAACCCTAACCCTAACCCTAACCCTAACCCTAACCCTAACCCTAACCCTAACCCTAACCCTAACCCTAACCCTAACCCTAACCCTAACCCTAACCCTAACCCTAACCCTAACCCTAACCCTAACCCTAACCCTAACCCTAACCCTAACCCTAACCCTAACCCTAACCCTAACCCTAACCCTAACCCTAACCCTAACCCTAACCCTAACCCTAACCCTAACCCTAACCCTAACCCTAACCCTAACCCTAACCCTAACCCTAACCCTAACCCTAACCCTAACCCTAACCCTAACCCTAACCCTAACCCTAACCCTAACCCTAACCCTAACCCTAACCCTAACCCTAACCCTAACCCTAACCCTAACCCTAACCCTAACCCTAACCCTAACCCTAACCCTAACCCTAACCCTAACCCTAACCCTAACCCTAACCCTAACCCTAACCCTAACCCTAACCCTAACCCTAACCCTAACCCTAACCCTAACCCTAACCCTAACCCTAACCCTAACCCTAACCCTAACCCTAACCCTAACCCTAACCCTAACCCTAACCCTAACCCTAACCCTAACCCTAACCCTAACCCTAACCCTAACCCTAACCCTAACCCTAACCCTAACCCTAACCCTAACCCTAACCCTAACCCTAACCCTAACCCTAACCCTAACCCTAACCCTAACCCTAACCCTAACCCTAACCCTAACCCTAACCCTAACCCTAACCCTAACCCTAACCCTAACCCTAACCCTAACCCTAACCCTAACCCTAACCCTAACCCTAACCCTAACCCTAACCCTAACCCTAACCCTAACCCTAACCCTAACCCTAACCCTAACCCTAACCCTAACCCTAACCCTAACCCTAACCCTAACCCTAACCCTAACCCTAACCCTAACCCTAACCCTAACCCTAACCCTAACCCTAACCCTAACCCTAACCCTAACCCTAACCCTAACCCTAACCCTAACCCTAACCCTAACCCTAACCCTAACCCTAACCCTAACCCTAACCCTAACCCTAACCCTAACCCTAACCCTAACCCTAACCCTAACCCTAACCCTAACCCTAACCCTAACCCTAACCCTAACCCTAACCCTAACCCTAACCCTAACCCTAACCCTAACCCTAACCCTAACCCTAACCCTAACCCTAACCCTAACCCTAACCCTAACCCTAACCCTAACCCTAACCCTAACCCTAACCCTAACCCTAACCCTAACCCTAACCCTAACCCTAACCCTAACCCTAACCCTAACCCTAACCCTAACCCTAACCCTAACCCTAACCCTAACCCTAACCCTAACCCTAACCCTAACCCTAACCCTAACCCTAACCCTAACCCTAACCCTAACCCTAACCCTAACCCTAACCCTAACCCTAACCCTAACCCTAACCCTAACCCTAACCCTAACCCTAACCCTAACCCTAACCCTAACCCTAACCCTAACCCTAACCCTAACCCTAACCCTAACCCTAACCCTAACCCTAACCCTAACCCTAACCCTAACCCTAACCCTAACCCTAACCCTAACCCTAACCCTAACCCTAACCCTAACCCTAACCCTAACCCGTTCCCTAACCCTAACCCTAACCCGTTCCCTAACCCTAACCCTAACCCTAACCCGTTCCCTAACCCTAACCCTAACCCGTTCCCTAACCCTAACCCTAACCCTAACCCTAACCCTAACCCTAACCCTAACCCGTTCCCTAACCCTAACCCTAACCCTAACCCTAACCCGTTCCCTAACCCTAACCCTAACCCGTTCCCTAACCCTAACCCTAACCCTAACCCTAACCCTAACCCTAACCCTAACCCTAACCCTAACCCTAACCCTAACCCGTTCCCTAACCCTAACCCTAACCCTAACCCTAACCCTAACCCTAACCCTAACCCTAACCCTAACCCTAACCCTAACCCTAACCCTAACCCGTTCCCTAACCCTAACCCTAACCCTAACCCTAACCCTAACCCTAACCCTAACCCGTTCCCTAACCCTAACCCGTTCCCTAACCCTAACCCTAACCCGTTCCCTAACCCGTTCCCTAACCCTAACCCTAACCCGTTCCCTAACCCTAACCCGTTCCCTAACCCTAACCCGTTCCCTAACCCTAACCCGTTCCCTAACCCTAACCCTAACCCGTTCCCTAACCCTAACCCGTTCCCTAACCCGTTCCCTAACCCGTTCCCTAACCCTAACCCTAACCCGTTCCCTAACCCTAACCCTAACCCGTTCCCTAACCCTAACCCTAACCCTAACCCGTTCCCTAACCCTAACCCTAACCCGTTCCCTAACCCTAACCCTAACCCTAACCCGTTCCCTAACCCTAACCCTAACCCGTTCCCTAACCCGTTCCCTAACCCGTTCCCTAACCCTAACCCTAACCCTAACCCGTTCCCTAACCCGTTCCCTAACCCGTTCCCTAACCCTAACCCTAACCCGTTCCCTAACCCGTTCCCTAACCCGTTCCCTAACCCTAACCCTAACCCGTTCCCTAACCCGTTCCCTAACCCGTTCCCTAACCCGTTCCCTAACCCTAACCCGTTCCCTAACCCTAACCCTAACCCGTTCCCTAACCCGTTCCCTAACCCTAACCCGTTCCCTAACCCGTTCCCTAACCCGTTCCCTAACCCGTTCCCTAACCCTAACCCGTTCCCTAACCCGTTCCCTAACCCGTTCCCTAACCCGTTCCCTAACCCTAACCCTAACCCGTTCCCTAACCCTAACCCTAACCCGTTCCCTAACCCTAACCCTAACCCGTTCCCTAACCCTAACCCTAACCCGTTCCCTAACCCTAACCCTAACCCGTTCCCTAACCCGTTCCCTAACCCTAACCCGTTCCCTAACCCTAACCCTAACCCTAACCCTAACCCGTTCCCTAACCCTAACCCTAACCCGTTCCCTAACCCTAACCCTAACCCTAACCCTAACCCGTTCCCTAACCCTAACCCTAACCCTAACCCGTTCCCTAACCCGTTCCCTAACCCGTTCCCTAACCCGTTCCCTAACCCTAACCCTAACCCGTTCCCTAACCCGTTCCCTAACCCGTTCCCTAACCCGTTCCCTAACCCTAACCCTAACCCGTTCCCTAACCCGTTCCCTAACCCGTTCCCTAACACGTTCCCTAACCAGCTCCCTAACCCTACCCCTCACCCTGTCCGTAACCCTAACCCTAACCCGTTCCCTAACCCTAACCCTAACCCTAATCCGTTCCCTAACCCGTTCCCTAACCCTAACCCTAATCCGTTCCCTAACCCTAACCCTAACCCGTTCCCTAACCCTAACCCGTTCCCTAATCCTAACCCTAACCCGTTCCCTAACCCTAACCCTAACTCTAACCCTAACCCGTTCCCTAACCCGTTCCCTAACCCGTTCCCTAACCCATTCCCTAACCAGTTCCCTAACCCTAACCCGTTCCCTAACCCGTTCCCTCCCCTTTGGTTAACTGCTAGTCCCTTCCCGTTCCCTAACCCGCAAAGACCCCGTTCCCCATCCAGGCCTTCCTCCCCTGACCCCTGAAGATGAGTGCTCAGCAGGCGATGCACGGAAAGCTTCTCCTTACCTCTCCCTACCACAGGTCCTCAGGAAACTGAGCTGTCACTGTGGACATGGCCCGTGGTGTCACGGAGCCACAGGGGAAACAGAGCAATTCCAGCACTGGTCAGAGCTGGGAGAAAAGGCCTGCGTCATGACCACGCATGCGCCCCACTGGTCCACAAAGACAGCAGACGCACCGCTTGTGGGTCACGGTGAGTGGGGAAGGACAGTGCTCACAGCTCAGGGAAGGTGGTGCCCCCTTGTGGCTAAACAGATGAACCACAAATCTTTGGATATTCAAGCCTCAATCAGCACAAATTTCCTGTGTCTTCTACACTTTGAGAATGAAAGGAATGAAATGAAGTAGACACAGGCTTTACAACTTACACCAAAATTAACTCAAAATTCCCCATAGGCATGTTCCTTAGAAAACTAAAAATAGAAATACCAAATGACCTGGGAATTTCACTCTTAGGAATTTACCCAAAGAAAATAATTTCTCAGATTCAAAAAGACATATGCACCCCTATATTTGTTGCAGCACTATTTACAATAGCCAAGATATGGAAGCGACCTAAGTGTCCATCAGTAGATGAATGGATAAAGAAGGTGTGGTACATAAACACAATGTGCCCAAGTCCAGCTCCAGCAGGGGGGTGTGAAGCTAAAAAGGATGAGATGAAGTCAGTGCATGGAGAGACAGGACACACAGTCAGATGGAGGTGGTCTCTCGACAAAGTGCTGATGACAGATTTATTTATACCATTTTGCACAAGGATATGATTATTTTTTCTTCTGTTAATTAATTGATATATGCAGTTGATTAATATGTATAGCAAGCTTTATTCTTTCCTCTTCTTTCTAATCTATTCATGGTTGGTCAGGTGTTAGGTGATCGTTTTCTGTTCCTTGACCAAAACTTTTCCTGGCAATGTGCACTCTATTGTTTTATGTTTCTATGCTATGCAGTTTCTAGGTAGTGCATGTGACCACAGGAGCATGCAGTATGTAGCAGTGACTATGGAGTCTATCAGCTCGGGGTGAAATATAGGTCACTCACTACCACAGTTAGCTAGGCAGGTATCATCATCTATATTTTTAATGCAATGGGTACACTTTATCTTCTCAGAATATTTATTCTATCATAGGTAGATGCAAGATAAAGATAGAAAGCATGATTTAGAACTGTAAGAAGGCAAGTGTAGATGATCAGGTTTGTGCCTATAGACCAGGTATTAATCCAAGCCAGACAAGAGAAACAAAACATCCACAGGTGTAGATGATTTCTCTCAAAACTGGGGGGTGAGGTTCTAAGCCTCACCTCTGTTGGCCCCCATTTTCTCACCTGATGGCCCCCATGTGACTGTGCCTGTCTTAGGTTGTTCCTCCCTTGAGGAATCTTACCCGTCTCTGGCTAACCAGCCATCTTCCGGGGCCATACAGGGAGATATAAAGCTGGTAAGTGAGAGAGAATTAATGTTCTTTGAAAATGTTAGCTTTTCACTTCTTTGAAGATTTATGCCCCATGGCTCTATGCCCAGCACTTGTCTTGAGGTATTATTATCACTTGGAAGAATTATGGTACTTGGTAATTTCATGTATGAGGCACAAATTCTAGTAAAGGGCTGTAATTAGGAAGGAAGAAGAAAAACTATGGAAGTAGCAGATGGAAGAAAACATGAGAAGATTGATTAAGTGTCAATCAGGGTTATTCCATTCAGTATTCCCCTATAATTCTATTTCTCTAATTTTCCTATAAAACTCTTCATCACTAATTTCACTAGCATTACAAAAAAGAGGGGCATTCCCACCTAGGTGGAGATGGGGTAGTCAGTGTTTGACTAGCTACCTGCAGGTTTTGGTATTCTATGCCAAGATTGCCATCTGGCCTCTGCATGTTCTATTTTTCAGGACCACTATCATGAAAAGCTTCTGGGAAGTTTACGTTCTCCTCCTTTCCGTGCCGCTTAGCAAAGGTTAGCTTAGCCCTTGGCAACAATGCAAGCAAACACAAAGCCAATAGTATAATGGAGAATAACAAAATCAAGGTGGGTAATAGAGGGAGCCAGCCTTGAAGGCCCTTGATTTGTGGGGGGTCTTTCTCCAGCCTGAGCTTTGCTACACAGCTTGAGTAGCATGGCTCCCATCAAAAATGGAATACTACTCAGCTGTAAGAAAAAAACAAATCCTACCATTTGCAATAACATGGATGGAGCTGAAAGATATTATGCTCAGTGAAATAAGCAAGGTGGAGAAAGCCAAATACCAAATGATTTCCCTCATTTGTGGAGTGTAACAGCAAAGTAAAACTGAAGGAATGAAACAGCAGCAGACTCACAGACTCCAAGAAGGGACTAGCAGTTAACCAAAGGGGAGGGTGGGGGAGGGCAGGTGAGGAGGGAGGGAGAAGGGGATTGAGGGGAATTATGATTGGCACGCATGATGTGGGGGATCACGGGGAAGACAGTGTAGAACAGAGAAGACAAGTAGTGCCTCTGTGGCATCTTACTACACTGATGGACAGTGAATGCAATGGGGTACAGAGGGAACTCGATAATACAGGTGAATGTAGTAACCACAGTGATTTTTCATGTGAAACCTTCATAAGAGTGTATATCAATAATACCTTAATTTAAAAAAATTTTTTTAATGGGACACTCATTAAAAAAATTCTCCATAGGCAAATTTTTATGCAAAATTATAAAATTTGTTGGTAAAAGCAAAATCTACACAACCTTGAAGAATTTCAACACCCAAAACAAAAGGCCTATCCACAAAAGAAAAATAATCACATCGTCTTTATAGAATTATAATTTCTACTCTAAAAGACCTTTCTCAGAGAACCAAAAGACAAGACACAAACTGAAAGAAAATATTTTCAAAACACATATTTGATAAAGGATTTGTACTCAAGATATACAAAAATCCATAAAACAAAAATGAGCCATTAAAAATATTTTACGATTTTAAAAAGTCTCACCTTAACATCCAAGAATTACATTGCCCCTATTTAGACAACTGCTTTGAAAAACCATGCCCCAACAAAAGCCACCATGCAATTTTACACAATAGCTCTGTTCATAAAGGCTAAAAACTTAAAGAAATCAGGATGTGTTTCAGCAGATGAATGCTTTGGCAAATTGGGGTACATCCATTACATCTCACTACAACCTGTACAGTGATTTGCCCAGTGAAGCTGGTGCCTTGATCACTGGAGGTTACAGGTCTACACCACGTGAGAAATGGTTTCTAACAGCTTCTTTGGGATTATGAAGGCATCAGCCTTCGGCCAGCAGAAGGCTTCATTCTTCCCTGTGGGATTGGAACGCATCACCCTCCCAGTACATGACATGGATGCATTCACCAACCTGGAAGCTCTCCAAAGTCCGTATTTTGAGACACTGGTATGACATATTATTAACTCCATTTTGATCCCCTCCCCTTTCTCTGGAGAATGGAGGGGTGAGACTGAAAATCTCAAGCTTCTAATCATGGCTTGGGCTTTCTACCTGTCAGACATCCAGAAGAACCCACCCAGAACCACCTACTTCGAACAAAAGATGCCACATTTATTCAGGAAATACCCAAAGCTTTAGGAGCCCAGTGTCAGGATTGAGGCACAGACCAACATACATGTGTTCTACTGTACTTCCATGTTCACGGTAGCACATCCCAGGGAGAGGGTTGGGAAGTTGTGCTTCCACTATCCCAGGAGAAGGAGGATTTAAAACAGAAACTAAGTAAAGTTATATAAAAAATATAACGTATAACATGTGACCCCAAGATGTACAGACTGAGATCCCAAATAAAAGGCCAATTTAGCTATAGAGACAAGTATCAGCTTCCATGGCTATTTGAGAGTCTGACAGGCTGTGTTTCTAACTGTCCGTTTGCAGCTCTGGGTGGAGAGTGAAGGCCCCTCCCACAGGGTGATGGAAAGAGACTTGTGCTCAGAGGAGAAGCCTGTCTTTTTTAAAATTCCATAATTAAATAAAGTGAACATTAATAAAATACTAAGAATAGACTTAAGGTGCAAATTTTGTGCATTGAAAATTATAAAACATTGATAATTTAAAAACTAAGTAAGATTTAATACATGTAAAGTCTACTCATGTTGATGGAAAGACTTAAATACTGTTAGGGTGGCAATGACACAAATGCAACCTACAGAGTCAATGTGATTTCTTTGAAAATTCACAGGCTTTAATGTACCAGCTCATCCTGACACGTGGAATTTCAAGGGAACCCAAAGAGCCCTTGAAAACAATCTTGACAAAGAAAATCAAGCTGAAGGCTCAAAGCCCCCAATATCTTATCTTAGTACAAAGTAACAGTAAATAAAACACTGTGACACTGGCATAAACATACACAGTTGGCCCATGGACAGCAGGGGTGTGAACTGCCCAGGTCCAATTGAGGGGATTTTTTTCCACAAATATATATAAAAAATGTTTAAAGGCTTAAGATGATTTGAAACATTTGCTTTTTTCTAGCGTACCTTACTGTTAGAATACAGCACAAAACATGTATCATGTACAAAATATGTGTTAATTGACTGTTCATATTATTGGTAACTTTCAGTCAAAATAGGCAATCAGATTTAGGATAATACTTAAGTTTGGGGGAGTGAGATATTTTATATGGATTCTGACTCTGTGGGATGTCAGCTACACAAAACCCCATGTTGTCAAAGGTCAACTGTATGTATAGATCAACAAAACTGAGTGGAAAGCCCAGAAGTGACCCCAACCATCTACAGTCAATTGCTTTCTAACAAGGGTGGACTACACCAAATTAGGGAAAGAATGGTCTTTTCAGCAAACGGTGCTGGGCAAATGACTGTCCATGTACGGAGGAATGAAACTGAACCCTTAACTCATGTCACATACAAAAATTAACTCAAAACAAAGGGCTTACATAATAGGTAAAAGTATGGACTCTAGAAGAAAACATGAGGATAAACGTTCATGACCTTGGATTTAGCCATGGTTTCTCAGATCTGACACCAAAGGACAAGCAACGGAAGAAAGCATAAATTACAGTTCCCCCAAATTAAAAACTTTTCTGCATCAAAAGTCACCAACCAGAAAGTGAAAAACAGCCACAGAATGGAAGAAAATATCTCCACATTGTACATCTGACAAGAGCCTGTAACCCAGAAAACACCACAAACTTGTACAAGGCAACAAGACAACACCCAAATGTTTAAAGCGGATGAAAAATTCCAAGCAAGACATACAAACGTTCAACAAGCACAAGAACACAGCATTACTTGCTATGGAAATGCAAATTAAACCACAGTGACCACCCCCTGCAAGCATACAGCAGTGGCCGTCCTCAGGAAAATTCAAAATCACATGTTGCCAAGGATGTAGAGGAATTGGAGCCCCTAACCTTTACTTGTGGAAATATAAAACATGCAGCTTGTGTACAACAGCTTGGCATTTCCTCATAATATATAATACAATTACCTAATTGTGGGTAAAGACCCACTCCTAGATACATATACCAAAGAAATGAAAAAGCTGTTGAAACAGAAACTGGCCCATGAGTTCTTGGCAGCACTGCTCACCACAGCAAAAAGGTAGAAACAACTCAAATGCACTTAACGGGGTGAACGGATGAACAAAACAGGGTTGACCCATAAACTGCATTATTCTGCCAAATACAGAAATAAAGAAAAATGGTCCAAAGCTGAGCTGGCGGGAGCCAAGATGGCGGCGTGAGTAGAGCAGTGGAAATCTCCTCCCAAAAACACATAGAGCTATGAAAATATAACAAAGAAAAATCTTCCTAAAATAGAGACCACAGGACACAGGACAACATCCAGACCACATCCACACCTGCAAGAACCCAGCGCCTTGTGAAGGGGGTAAGATACAAGCCCCAGCCCGGCGGGACCCGAGCGCCCCTCCCCCCGGCTCCCGGCGGGTGGAGAGAAACCGGAGCAGTTTTTTTTTTTTGGCGAGCGCTTTTTGGAAGCCTTAGAGGGACGGGCCCCCGTTGCTGGGGAGGCAGGGTGGCGGGACCGGTGAGGAGGTGCCTGGGAACAGCGCCGGAGGACAAAGAATATCCCGCGTTTCTCCCTGCGAGACCTGGGGGCGGGTGCCTGAGACCGGTGCCTGAGGACGGAGGAGGTCGCGCGTTTTTCCCCTTTTTTTTTTTTTTCTCTTTATGGCAAGCGCTTTTTGGAAGCCTTGAAGGGACGGGGACCCCAGTGCTAGGGAGGCACGGTGGCGGGACTGGTGAGCGGGTGGCTGGGACCGGCGCCTGAGGACAAAGAATATCCCCCGTTTTTCCCTGCGGGACCGGTGGGCGGGTGCCTGAGACCGGCACTTGAGGACAGAGGAAATCGCGCGTTTTTCCCCTTTTTTTTTTCTCTTTTCTGCGAGTGCTTTTTGGAAGCCTAAAAGGGACAGGGACCCCGGTGCTAGGGAGGCAGGGCGGCGGGACTGGTGAGCGGGTGCCTGGGACCGGCACCTGAGGACAAAGAATATCCCGCATTTTTCCCTGTGGGACCGGTGGGTGGGTGCCTGAGACCAGCACCTGAGGACGGAAGAAATCGCGCGTTTTTCCCCTTTTTTTTCTCTCTTTTTGCCAAGTGCTTTTTGGAAGCCTTGAAGGGACAGGGACCCCGGTGCTAGGGAGGCAGGGCGGCAGGACTGGTGAGCGGGTGCGTGGGACCAGTGCCTGAGGACAAAGAATATTGAGCGTTCCTTCCCTGCGGGACCGGTGGGTGGGTGCTTTTTGGAAGCCTTGAAAGGACAGGGACCCTGGTGCTAGGGAGACAGGGCAGCAGGACCAGTGCGCGGGTGCCTGGGACCGGCACCTGAGGAAAAAAAAAAAAAAAAATCGCGTGTTTTTTCTTTTTTTTTTTCCTTTCTGTTCCCTCTCTCATTGTTGCTGTTGTTGTTTTGGTTTGGAGAGTGCTTTTTGGAAATCTTAAAGGGGCAGGACAGGTCACTTAGACCAGAAGCAGGGAATCTGGGGATCTCTGGGCACTCTAACCCCCTGGGCAGCAGGGAGCACAGAGGCCCCTTACGGAGATAAATAGTCTCCTGGCTGCTCCCCCTCTAACGGGGCTCCACCATTTTGGAGGAACAGCCCCAGCCAGGCCAAGCCCACAGCAACAGTGGAGATAAACCCCAAAGCAACTGGGCAGGAAGCAGAAGCCCTGTCTGCGCACAGCTGCCCAGCACAAGCCACTAGAGGTCGCTATTCTCCCAGGAAAAGGCTACAAACCAACAAGAAGGGAAGCTCTTCCAGCGGTCACTTGTACCAGCTCTGCAGACTATCTCTATCACCATGAAAAGGCAAAACTACAGGCAGACAAAGATCACAGAGACAACACCTGAGAAGGAGACAGACCTAACTAGTCCTCCTGAAAAAGAATTCAAAATAAAAATCATGAACATGCTGACAGAGATGCAGAAAAAAATGCAAGAGCAATGGGATGAGATGCAGAGAAAAATGCAAGAGCAGTGGGATGAGATGCAGAGAAAAATGCAAGAGCAGTGGGATGAAGTCCGGAAGGAGATCACAGATGTCAGGAAAGAGATCACAGAAGTGAAACAATCCCTGGAAGGATTTATAAGCAGAATGGATAAGATGCAAGAGGCCATTGAAGGAATAGAAGCCAGAGAACAGGAACGTATAGAAGCTGACATAGAGAGAGATAAAAGGATCTCCAGGAATGAAACAACACTAAGAGAAATATGTGACCAATACAAAAGGAAAAACATTCGTATTATAGGGATACCAGAAGAGGAAGAAAGAGGAAAAGGGATAGAAAGGGTCTTTGAAGAAATAATTGCTGAAAACTTCCCCAAACTGGGGGAGGAAATAATCGAACAGACCATGGAATTATACAGAACCCCCAATAGAAAGGATCCAAGGAGGACAACACCAAGACACATAATAATTAAAATGGCAAGGATCAAGGACAAGGAAAGAGTTTTAAAGGCAGCTAGAGAGAAAAAGGTCACCTATAAAGGAAAACCAATCAGGCTAACATCAGACTTCTCAACAGAAACCCTACAGGCCAGAAGAGAATGGCATGATATACTTAATGCAATGAAACAGAAGGGCCTTGAACCAAGGATACTGTATCCAGCACGACTATCATTTAAATATGATGGTGGGATCAAACAATTCCCAGACAAGCAAAAGCTGAGGGAATTTGCTTCCCACAAACCACCTCTACAGGGCATCCTACAGGGACTGCTCTAGATGGGAGCACCCCTAAAAAGAGCACAGAACAAAACACACAACATATGAAGAAGGGAGGAGGAGGAATAAGAAGGGAGAGAAGAAAAGACTCTCCAGACAGTGTATATAACAGCTCAATAAGCGAGCTAAGTTAGGCAGTAAGATACTAAAGAAGCTAACCTTGAACCTTTGGTAACCACGAATCTAAAGCCTGCAATGGCAATAAGTACATATCTTTCAATAGTCACCCTAAATGTAAATGGACTTAATGCACCAATCAAAAGACATAGAGTAATAGAATGGATAAAAAAGCAAGACCCATCTATATGCTGCTTACAAGAAACTCACCTTAAACCCAAAGATAAGCATAGACTAAAAGTCAAGGGATGGAAAAACATATTTCAGGCAAACAACAGTGAGAAGAAAGCAGGGGTTGCAGTACTAATATCAGACAAAATAGACTTCAAAACAAAGAAAGTAACAAGAGATAAAGAAGGCCACTACATAATGATAAAGGGCTTAGTCCAACAAGAGGATATAACCATTCTAAATATATATGCACCCAATACAGGAGCACCAGCATATGTGAAGCAAATACTAACAGAACTAAAGAGGGAAATAGACTGCAATGCATTCATTGTAGGAGACTTCAACACACCACTCACCCCAAAGGATAGATCCACCGGGCAGAAAATAAGTAAAGACACACAGGCACTGAACAACACACTAGAACAGATGGACCTAATAGACATCTATAGAACTTTACATCCAAAAGCAACAGGATATACATTCTTCTCAAGTGCACATGGAACATTCTCTAGAATAGACCACATACTAGCTCACAAAAAGAGCCTCAGTAAATTCCACAATATTGAAATTCTACCAACCAATTTTTCAGACCACAAAGGTATGAAAGTAGAAATAAATTCTACAAAGAAAACAAAAAGGCTCACAAACACATGGAGGCTTAACAACATGCTACTAAATAATCAATGGATCAATGAACAAATCAAAATAGAGATCAAGGAATATATAGAAACAAATGACAACAACAACACTAAGCCCCAACTTCTGTGGGATGCAGCGAAAGCAGTCTTAAGAGGAAAGTATATAGCAATCCAGGCACACTTGAAGAAGGAAGAACAATCCCAAATGAATAGTCTAACATCACAATTATTAAAACTGGAAAAAGAAGAACAAATGAGGCCTAAAGTCAGCAGAAGGAGGGACATAATAAAGATCAGAGAAGAAATAAACAAAATTGAGAAGAATAAAACAATAGCAAAAATCAACGAAACCAAGAGCTGGTTCTTTGAGAAAATAAACAAAATAGATAAGCCTCTAGCCCAACTTATTAAGAGAAAAAGAGAGTCAACACAAATCAACATAATCAGAAATGAGAATGGAAAAATCACGACAGACTCCACAGAAATACAAAGAATTATTAAAGACTACTATGAAAACCTATATGCCAACAAGCTGGAAAACCTAGAAGAAATGGACAACTTCCTAGAAAAATACAACCTCCCAAGACTGACCAAGGAAGAAACACAAAAGTTAAACAAACCAATTACAAGCAAAGAAATTGAAACAGTAATCAAAAAACTACCCAAGAACAAAACCCCGGGGCCGGACGGATTTACCTCGGAATTTTATCAGACACACAGAGAAGACATAATACCCATTCTCCTTAAAGTGTTCCACAAAATAGAAGAAGAGGGAATACTCCCAAACTCATTCTATGAAGCCAACATCACCCTAATACCAAAACCAGGCAAAGACCCCACCAAAAAAGAAAATTACAGACCAATATCCCTGATGAACGTAGATGCAAAAATACTCAATAAAATATTAGCAAACAGAATTCAACAGTATATCAAAAGGATCATACACCATGACCAAGTGGGGTTCATCCCAGGGATGCAAGGATGGTACAACATTCGAAAATCCATCAACATCATCCACCACATCAACAAAAAGAAAGACAAAAACCACATGATCATCTCCATAGATGCTGAAAAAGCATTTGACAAAATTCAACATCCATTCATGATAAAAACTCTCAGCAAAATGGGAATAGAGGGCAAGTACCTCAACATAATAAAGGCCATATATGATAAACCCACAGCCAGCATTATACTGAACAGCGAGAAGCTGAAAGCATTTCCACTGAGATCGGGAACCAGACAGGGATGCCCACTCTCCCCACTGTTATTTAACATAGTACTGGAGGTCCTAGCCACGGCAATCAGACAAAACAAAGAAATACAAGGAATCCAGATTGGTAAAGAAGAAGTTAAACTGTCACTATTTGCAGATGATATGATACTGTACATAAAAAACCCTAAAGACTCCACTCCAAAACTACTAGAACTGATATCGGAATACAGCAAAGTTGCAGGATACAAAATCAACACACAGAAATCTGTAGCTTTCCTATACACTAACAACGAATCAATAGAAAGAGAAATCAGGAAAACAATTCCATTCACCATTGCATCAAAAAGAATAAAATACCTAGGAATAAACCTAACCAAGGAAGTGAAAGACTTATACTCTGAAAACTACAAGTCACTCTTAAGAGAAATTAAAGGGGACACTAATAAATGGAAACTCATCCCATGCTCATGGCTAGGAAGAATTAATATCGTCAAAATGGCCATCCTGCCAAAAGCAATATACAAATTTGATGCAATCCCTCTCAAATTACCAGCAACATTCTTCAATGAATTGGAACAAATAATTCAAAAATTCATATGGAAACACCAAAGACCCCGAATAGCCAAAGCAATCCTGAAAAAGAAGAATAAAGTAGGGGGGATCTCACTCCCCAACTTCAAGCTCTACTACAAAGCCATAGTAATCAAGACAATTTGGTACTGGCACAAGAACAGAGCCACAGACCAGTGGAACAGATTAGAGACCCCAGAAATTAACCCAAACATATATGGTCAATTAATATTTGATAAAGGAGCCATGGACATACAATGGCAAAATGACAGTCTCTTCAACAGATGGTGCTGGCAAAACTGGACAGCTACATGTAGGAGAATGAAACTGGACCATTGTCTAACCCCATATACAAAGGTAAACTCAAAATGGATCAAAGACCTGAATGTAAGTCACGAAACCATTAAACTCTTGGAAAAAAACATAGGCAAAAACCTCTTAGACATAAACATGAGTGATCTCTTCTTGAACATATCTCCCCGGGCAAGGAAAACAACAGCAAAAATGAGCAAGTGGGACTACATTAAGCTGAAAAGCTTCTGTACAGCGAAAGACACCATCAATAGAACAAAAAGGAACCCTACAGTATGGGAGAATATATTTGAAAATGACAGATCTGATAAAGGCTTGACGTCCAGAATATATAAAGAGCTCACACGCCTCAACAAACAAAAAACAAATAACCCAATTAAAAAATGGGCAGAGGAACTGAACAGACAGTTCTCCAAAAAAGAAATACAGATGGCCAAGAGACACATGAAAAGATGCTCCACATCGCTAATTATCAGAGAAATGCAAATTAAAACTACAATGAGGTATCACCTCACACCAGTAAGGATAGCTGCCATCCAAAAGACAAACAACAACAAATGTTGGCGAGGCTGTGGAGAAAGGGGAACCCTCCTACACTGCTGGTGGGAATGTAAATTAGTTCAACCATTGTGGAAAGCAGTATGGAGGTGCATCAAAATGCTCAAAACAGACCTACCATTTGACCCAGGAATTCCACTCCTAGGAATTTACCCTAAGAACGCAGCAATCAAGTTTGAGAAAGACAGATGCACTCCTATGTTTATCGCAGCACTATTTACAATAGCCAAGAATTGGAAGCAACCTAAATGTCCATCTGTAGATGAATGGATAAAGAAGATGTGGTACATATACACAATGGAATACTACTCAGCCATAAGAAGTGGAAAAATCCAACCATTTGCAGCAACATGGATGGAGCTGGAGAGTATTATGCTCAGTGAAATAAGCCAAGCGGAGAAAGAGAAATACCAAATGATTTCACTCATCTGAGGAGTATAGGAACAAAGGAAAAACTGAAGGAACAAAACAGCAGCAGAATTACAGAACCCAAAAATGGACTAACAGGTACCAAAGGGAAAGGAACTGGGGAGGATGGGTGGGCAGGGAGGGATAAGGGGGGGGAAGAAGAAGGGGGGTATTAAGATTAGCATGCATGGGGGGGAGGGAGAAAGGGGAGGGTGGGCTGCACAACACAGAGAGGACAAGTAGTGACTCTACAACATTTTGCTAAGCTGATGGACAGTAACCGTAATGTGGTTGTTAGGGGGGACCTGATATAGGGGAGAGCATAGTAAACATAGTATTCTTCAGGTAAGTGTAGATTAAAAATTTAAAAAAAAAAAAAAAGAAAGAAAGAAAGAAAAGGGGGATTACTCCTTAACAGGATAAAACTATTGGTAAATCAAAGATCAACGCATGCTTTAAATATCCTTAATGTTGATCACTTAAAGGGTGTCAGATGATCAGCTATGGAGGTACTCTTTTCTGATAATATTCCTTTCTCTTAATTAAAAAAAAAAAAAAAAAGCAGTTACTGTGTGCTGACCTCCAATGAGTTCTGCACAGTGGTATAGAGGGCATGTCAAAGTGTGGGCAAAGGGTCTGTTTGTTTCTATGCAGAAGATCAAGGCCTAGCTTGGATACCCAGAAAATGAACTAAGATACGATATGAGGAGGAGCTTCCGGCATCAGCACTCTCTGGAGGACTCGTGCCGGGGGATGATCATCAAAAAGCCTCCACAGGGATCCGGACGATGCTGCGGTTGTGGCTGCATCCAGCCCACCATCTCCTGGACTTGCCATGAGAAGGAGGAGGGAGATGTCTAGGCTGGCATGTGCATACAGTGAGACAACGAATTTGACCGGATCTGTCTGTTGGAACTCAACCAGGAGTTGGGAGGGGTGCAAGTTGTAGCACCCCAAAATCTCATGACTATAGACTATCTATGGTTAAAAGAACATATGGGATGTGAACAGATCCCAGAAATGGGCTGCTTTAATTTGTCTGATGGTTCAAGTACAGTTGGAAAATATCCATCATATCATAGATAAATTTTCACAAATGCCTAGGGTGCCTAAATGGTTTTCTTGGCTTCACTGGAGATGGCTGGTAATTATAGATTTGCTTTGTTTATGTCACCGTATTCCTATTATGTCAATATGTATGTGCAAATTAGTTAGTAGTTTAAAACCTATACATACTTAAGGTACTATACAAGAAGATATGTCAAAGAAATAATCAATCCTCCCAAGTTTCCTTCATATGCTACATCTATAGCTTTTCTTCTTCCTTCCTAATTACAAACTTTAAATAGAATTCGTGCCTCATATCGAATTTACCGAGTATCATAATTCCTCCAGGTGGTAAAGATACCTCGAGACAAGTGCTGGGCATAGAAGCCACAGGGCATAAATCTGCAAAGAAGTAAAAAGCTAACCTTTGCAAACAATATGGCTTCTCTCTCACTTACCAACTTTACATTTCCCTGTATGGCCCCGAAAGATGACTGGTTAGCCAGAGACGGGTAAGATTCCTCAAGGGAGGAACAACCTAAGACAGGCACAGTCGCAGGGGGGCCATCAGGTGAGAATTTGGGGATCAACAGAGGTGAGGCTCAGAACCTCACCCCCCCCTGTTTTGAGAGAAATCTTCTGCATCCGTGGATGTTTTGCTGCCCTTGTCTAGCCTGGATTAATACTTAGTCCATAGGCACACACCTGATCATCTGATCATCTACATTTGCCTTCTTACAGCACTAAACTATGTTTTCTACCTTTATCTTGCATCTACCTACCACTTCAGCATTTTATTAAAAATAAAAATAATAATAATAATAGGAGAAATGTGGGATCAACATATAAATCAAGTACAAAAATCAAATGAATATTCATATTTGACCTGATGGTTTATAGGTCATATTGCATGATCAAAACCGAAAGTTTCTGTGATGACTGCCCTTGTACTGTTCACCATGTAAGAATTTATTCACTCTGTAAGAATTCGTTCACCATGTAAGAACTTGTTCGTTATGCTTCAGAAGATTGGAGACTGACGAGAATTAGGCGTGAGATGGATTAATGATTGTACATTGAGCATTGACCCCCCTATACTGAATTTTATTGTTGTTAACAACCATTTGATCAATAAATATGAGAGATGCCCTCTCAAAAAAAAAAAAAAAAAAAATAAAAAAAAAAAAAAAAAAAAAAAAAAAAAGAACAGTAACAGCAGCAAGAAAAAAAAAAAAAAAAAAAAAAAAAAAATGGTCCAAAGCTGCTTTGAAAACTGTGTGTGTGGAGGGCGTCCAAAGAAACTCGAGCACAGAATTAACATATGATTAGCAATTCCATTTCAGGGCATTTACCCAAATGACATGAAAGCAGGGACTTAAAAATTGCACACCCATGTTCACAGCTGCATGATTCACAACAGCCAAAAGGTGGAGATGACCCAGGTGTCCAGACAGATGAAAAAAATGTGGTCTCTACACAGTGGAGTAAAGGAGTTCTAGAACCTGCTGCACACATGGACACCAAAGCCATTATGCTCAGTGAAATGTGCCCCTCAAAGAATGACAAATATTATGTGATCCCACTTATGTGAGGTCCTGGAGAGCCCAACTGAGGTAAAGTCTCGGGAACAGTTCCAGAAAAAGGAAACTGCATCAGGACAGAAAGACGTGTGCACACAGCTGGGGCGGGTGGTGACAGCTGCGGTGGGTCTGTGCATTGGATTATCATGTGGAGACCCTAATACTTCCCTAAATTTGGAGTCAGGTGGTGGTTTCCTGGAAGCATGTCCCCGTTTGGGGTAAACTCTACAGCATTTTGTGTTTAGTGGCAACTGTGGTGAAGTGAGACACTAGGAAATTCAGCATAAAGAGAATCTGTACTGACACTGCAAGATTTCTGTATGTTTGAAATTGCTGGGAAGTAAATTACTTTGCAAAACAACCGTAAGAAAAGCAGAGGAGATATAATACCCTGTTAAGAGAGGCCAAGCCCTCCCCATCCAGTTCACACGAAGGGAATGCTACTCACCTTGCAGGGGTCCAGGGCTCATTAGAAGGCATGTCAGAGGATCACATGTAGCCACTTGTCCTTGGGCATTGGGACGACCTGGGGTACAAACAAGTGGGATTTTAGAATTCCAGTTTCCCACCCAACTCCACCAAAGACCTGTTAGAACTAAAAATGAATTCAATAAACTGGTAAGATACCAAACCAACTGTAGATAAAAGGAGACTTCCTGTGGCCAGGATTTTCATCTGGCCCTGGCTGACTAGCTCACTGCACACCTGTGGGCAATACATGGCTGTTGAGCTCCGCCAAGTGCTGTTGGCGTGACACAGTGTCACTGCTGCAAGGCTGCAGGAGAGCAGAGCAGAGGCTGGAGTGGTGGCAGCGCAGAGGACAGAGGCCCAGAGGATGGCTGTGTGGGACAGCTGTGCAGGCAGAGAGGCCCAGAGGACAGCTGTGCGGACAGAGGGGCCCAGAGGATGGCTATGCAGAGGGGCCCAGAGGCAGAGAGTGGTTTGCTGCATGCATCCTTGCTCTGAGTGAATGGGATTTTAGTGACTGACCTGCCACCTGGAAATAAAGTGGGGTATAATCTTTTACCTGAAGAATTTTGCTGTCAATTTCTTTGGTCACATTGTATCCATAGCAAACTTGCCCAGGGCTGAAACCCATTGGCAAGACACCAGTGGACAAAAGTCGTCTGCTTGTATTCACTAATAACCAACCATCAGAGAGGTTAAGAAAACAATGCCCTTTACAACTACATCATAACTAATAAAGTGCTGTGGGTAAAACTGCAATATTTCCAGAATATCTCGCATGGCCTTAGTGCATCTCCATATGAATAGGTGCTTCCAAGGGGAGAGAAGTAGTCCATCTCTATATCAACAGGTAATTACAAGGGCAAGCAAGGGCGTATCTGGATTGGAGAAGTTCAATAGGGCCCCTTCTTCTGCAGCCAGGTTGTGAGAGACACTAGTGAGTAGAAGTGGACGACTGCTAGTAAGTAATAAACGGGTTTCTCCCACTTTATTTCTCCCTTTGACTGATCTCGGTTCAAAGGTATTTTGCCCTGGGATTTTCCGCAAACTTACAAGTACCTAAGAACAAACCTAAGCGAGAAGGCGGGAGGCCTGAGCTCTGAAAACTGTGGACACTGCGGACGCGGATGGGAAAAGTTAGGTTACCACAAGTCCCCTCCACCCACAGCAACGTGCAGACTCCGTGAGACCCCCACCGAAATTCCACCGCACTCCTCACAGAAGCAGAGCAAACACACTACAGTCTGGATCTAATCCCCACAGCCGTCCTGGGAAAGCAGAGCTAGGGCGTTGCACGCTGACCTCCCACTACACTGCGGAGCTGCAGCAACTGAGATGCCGCGTGGCGCCAGAGCAGACGCGGGTGTGGAAACAGGGCACCACTCACCCTCCGACTCCCAAACCCGCTCTGCCCGAGGAGCCGGCTCAGGAGGCTTGTACCTGGGTTTTACAGCGAGGGAGGTGGACCCTTGCGTCAAGGGGAGGGTGGAGGTGTCAGGGCAGAGTGCCCGGCTACTGCAGTGGGTTTGGCTGACGACTTTTTCCCATTCCTCAGTGCGAGACTTCAGAGACCTTCTGGTCATTTAAGTATGTCCGGGAAGTTTTAAGGACTGTGCACGGGACAAGGGGAAGCCTTGTGGGTTTCCAAAAGGATGATGTTCCTCCTCAACCCAGGGGGACAGAGATTCAACTGGGAAAGCTTTTACTGTGACTGTAGACTGTGGATATTTATTTCCATCTCTTGCTTGGCCTGAAGAATCTGGGGGGAGGAGGAAGAGCCAGAAACCAAATTTGTGGCAGGGGCAGATGAGTTGCAGGTATTCGTGGGGTCCCCAGGGCACTTGAAGCCTTAACCTCGGGGATCCCTTGTTCTTCTCACCGCCTTGGAGCATCGAGATCAGCCAGGCTCTAGTTAGCCTGCTGGGTTTTAATCTCAGCCTCCCCATCGAGTCCTGTGTACTCACTTGGGCAGCTGGAGGTGGCAAACTCAGAGATCCTTGGGGCACACTGGCAGGCTCCTGCAGCCCCGGGCCCCAGTCATCAGCTCCCTGCGGTGCCACCTCTCCTGGAGGAGGTGGGCACATGGGGCCCTCCCCTTCTGAGCCTGACGACTTCAGATTTAACACCAAATGTAAAGGGACTGAGGTTGGTAGCAGGATCATCCCTTATGTCCCATAATTAGGGCCCTGTGACACACTGCTTCTGTCATTGTTCTACCCTAGAAGCAAGTCATGTTTCTGTTTTGAGCCCCATTACACAGGGCCGGCAGTCTGCACAGTGGCAGCCCACCTCCAGGGGTGTGAATCTAAGCCAGAGGCTCAAAAACTCACCAACCAAGCACCCGGCTATGCAAGGCCTGTGCCTGGCAGGCACCCCACCCTCTGCAAGGTAGTGCATGTGATCGCAGGGGCCGCCACCCCGGGGACCCTTCCCAGGAAAACTCCCCGTCTGCTCGGCGCACAGCAAGGGCTGCACCCCCGGTAAGCGGGCCGCCTCAGCAGCCAAGTTCTCTGACCCCATTCCTGTCTCAGAGCCTCGTTTGGAAGGAGGCCTGGAGCCTGGCGGGTGTCCCGCAAGTGCGCGGCCAACCCACCCGCTGCACGGGGCCCAGGGCGCGCGGTGCGGGACATGGGATCCTGGGGACGCGCTGGACACCGCCCACCCGCCCCGGTCCCGCCGCGACCTGGCCCGGACTCGCCCCGAGCACCGCCCACCGCACCCGCGGCACGAACTCACCCGTGCCACGAACTCGCCCGAGCGACGCCCGCCGCACCCGCAGCCTGAACTCACCCGCGCCCCGAACTCGGCCCAAGCACTGCCCACAACACCCACAGCCCGAACTCACCCGCGCCCGCCTCGCCCCCAAACTCCGAGAAGACCCCGTTCCCCGCCGCAGGCCTTCCTCCCCCGGCCCCTGGAGGGGGTGCTCGGCACGTGGCTCATGGGGAGCCTCTCCTTTCCGTTCCGTGGGTCCCGAGGAAACCGAGCCGTCACTGAGGACGCGGCCCGCAGAGTCCCGGGGCCGCCGCGGAGCCGGAGGAATCCCCACTCCCTTCAGCGCGAGGAGGAAAGCCCCGCGGCCAAAATGCACGTGCTCTGCGCGGGTCCACAAAGAGAGCACAGGCTCCGCTTGCGGGCCACGGGGGGCTCAGAGGAAGTGGCGCCGCCTCGTGGCAAAAGTGATGAACCACAACACTTTGGAAATTCAAACCCCAATGGGCACGAATTTCCTAACAATTTGTTGGAGACCATACACAATGAAATTGAAGGTAGATACAGCTTTACAACTTACCCCGAAATTCACTCACAATTCTCCATAGGCAAATATTAAATGCAAAATTATAAAATTCTAGGTGAAAGCAAGAAAATCTACACAACCTTGCTGATGACTTTTAACCCCAACACCAAAAGCCTATCCACAAAAGAAAAATAATAAATTTCGTTGGCTTTATAGAATTAAATTTTCTACTCTAAAATATCTTGTTCAGAGAACCCAAACACAAGACACACAATGGTAAAACATATTTTCAAAATATACATTTGATAAAGGATTTGTACTCAAGATACACAAAAATCCATAAAACAGATAAAAACCATTAAAAATATTTTCCCATTGAAAAGGTAAGTCTCACCTTAGGATCAAAGAATTGTGTCACCAGTATTTAGACAACTGCTCTAAAAAAATGTCCCAAGAAAATCTACCATGCATTTTTTCACAGTAACTATATTCATAGAGACTAAAAACTTGTGCTCTCCGTATTTTGAGACACTGGTATGACCTATTATTAACTCCGTTTTTATCCCCTCCCCTTTCGTTGGAGAATGAAGGAATGAGGCTGAAAATTCAAAGCTTCTAATCATGGCGTGGGCTTTCTGTCTGTCAGACACCCAAGCAGAACACACCCAGAACCACCAACTTAGTATAAAAGACACTCTTACCCAGGAAATTCCCAGGGATTTAGGAGCCCAGGGTCAGGAATGAGGCATAGACCAATATATGTTTTCTGTTGTGTTTCTGTGTTCCCGGTGGCACATCCCAGGAAGAGGGTCAGGAAGTTCTGCTTCCACTATCCTAGGATAAGGAGGATTTACAACAAAAACTAAGTTGACTTATTAAAAATGTTATAATGTCTGACCCCAAGGTGTATGGATTAGATTCCAACTAATAGGCTGAGATGGCTGTAGTGACAAGTATTAGCTTCCACGGCTATCTGAGGGTCTGAGCGAGGCTGTTTCTATAACTGTCCATTCGCAGTTCTGGGTGGGGAGTTGTGGGCACCCGCACTGGGGTGGTGGAAAGAGCCCTGGGCTCGGAGAAGAAGCCGGTCTTACACCAGAACTGGAACTTTGGTCTAAAGTTGCCAGACAAACACAAGTTAAATTTGAATTTCAGAGAACAAATAATTTTTGGACATACCTATATTAAAATATTTTTTGCTATCATCTGAACTATATCCTGTGTTTTTACACCGAGTCTGGCAGCCCTACCTTAGGCCAGTCATGTAAATGCTTGGAGCTTCAATTTCCTCATCTGAGTGATAGAATGATGCCCACTGTAGAGTGCTGTGCTTAGTATCAACTGGGGCCACTGCAGGGGGTGGGGAGTTGTTCTTGACCCTCTGAGGGTTGCTGGATTTGAAAACTAAACTGACAAAGATTAACCAGAGAAAAGTGCACCCATTTATTCATAGCTTTTATGTGATAGAGGAGACTTCAAAAGGAAGCGAGGACCCAGAGAAGCGTTTGGCCCTGAGCATTTTTGTGCAGGTTTGATAAGAAGCGGGCAGCTGTGGAGAAACAGGACGGGGTAAGGAGCAGGAGGCAGCGCAGTGAGCAGGGGGAGCTTACCAGGACCTGCTCGTTAGGATTCTTCCTTGTGTCCCTTTGTCCTCAAAGAAAAGGATTCTCCTCTCTTCTGGGTATAGGGAGAGTACCTCCCACATAAGGGGTGTATGATCTGTTTCAGGGGAAAAGGATGTGGAGAAGGTCAGAGTGAACTTCTTGCTTCTTTGATTTTTACCAAACTCCTTCGGCTTTAAATATTCAATATTCCCAGTTACCATCGTTTGGGGTAGCATATCCTGGACCCCATCCTTACAGTGGTTGACATGACCTAGAATCTGTAGTCTTAGGCACTCCTAGAATAGTTCTGCAATAGTTATAAGTCTGTGTGGAGTAACACAAACTTATGTTTTAATTTTTCTACTTAATAGATATTGTTCTTGGATATCCATAAAGTGAGGTAATAATAGTATCTACCTCAAATTATATTTATGAGACTTAAGTGAGTCAATAGATGTAAAACGTTTAGTCCTGAGCATGGTACATTATAAATGCTTAATAAATAATGCCTAGTTACCCCTGCAGTTGTGCAAATATGATGCAATATCATCCAAATGAATTGAGGAGACTTTGAAATGAATCATTCAACTGAGGATGATTTACTGAGTCATATTTCAGCACTGACTGCTGATGGGCAATACTTGTCCTTCCCATTGGTTATGAGAGAGGGACAGAAATGGCCAAGTTTAGATGGGGAAGACATTCACAAATCTTCCTGAGTATGTAAGAGACAAAGATAACACCTTTGTGATACTTTTCAAAGGATATAAAAAAAATTCCTGAATCTTAGCCCATTCTTTAAACTCAGAAGGAATTGACAGCTGATGCCTGCATTTTACCAGAGGCAAAAACATGCCTCCTCAGCAAACGGTGGGTTGGCTGCAGTCTAAGGTGTACTAGCGGCAGAGGCTAAGACTCTCCCTGCTTATCAAATGAAGCTGACCCAGTCTTGGTCACAGCATCGCCAAATGGAAAGCTGGCCTTGCAGGATTTCCCTAAATCCCTGATGGCAGAAAAGAATGAATTAACCAGACAGCCCATCAGGGCATTTCAGGAAAGGCTCTTAATAGAGGAAAGCATTAACATGTAACCACACCGAAAGGCGGAAACACAGCTAGATATTAGTGGCAGCAGTTTCAGTTTGTAACATTTCTTGAGCTTGTTTAAAAAACATGGATATTCGTTCAGCTGCATCTCCTGTACCGTCAGTGCTGACATGTCAGGGACCTCAGAGATTTAATGGAAAAGTGAGCTGAGATGCAAATGGCAGCATCAGACCCGGCAGCTATCAGACAAATGGAAAACCCAGCTTTCCTCCCCAGCCCTGAGCCCATCCTGATTTGGGTTGCAGATTTTTTATGCTCTTTTCTCTCTTTCTCTCTGCTGTTTTCTTTATCAACTTTCTCCATCCTAAAACTTTCACGACCCAATCTCCATGTTGCTGCCTCCTAACTCATTTCTAACATTTGGTAGGTGTACTTGCAGAAATAACTGTGCCTTTCCTTGAACTGATGTGCTGGGTGTGGAGCGGAGAAGTATCTGTTTATAGCACTTCAAGGGCAATAGGCAGACTCACGTCAATCAAGTGACTCAGTATGAACTGACATGTAAGATACCCCTTGGGAGTGATTTTTTGCTTTTTTGATCAGTTGAAGTGCTTGTCATTTCCTTAAATTTCATATTTCTTCAGATGCAATGGAGGTATTGTAGTGAATGTAAAATGCACAAGTAAAACATTTATTTGAAAAGCAACAGCCTTGAAACAGTATAGCATTCACAAGTCAGATACAGTTTCTTATTCCATGGTAAGCATTTGCTAATGTGAAGCTTTATTGTGTAAACCCACCTGCATATGCAATGGTACACAATTCCCTGACAACATTGGTTGAGTCATGAAATAGTCTTAAAGCTGAAAAATGAGTTACATTTTCTGGTAAAACCTAGGGTCTTCTGTGAGACCTCAGGGGTTTGATTTCCCATGAACCTCTTTAGATTACCTTGTGGTTCCCAAGCCTGTTTTGGTTCTTTATCATTTTCTCTTTCTTTCTCCCAGAAAAATTCAGAAAGTCATCATTACTGAACATGTGTTCACTGTTTCCCACCATACTCTCCATGTGGCTTTGCATCCCAGAAGGGGGCAGCTAGGCAGTGGGAGTGGCAGTCTGGGGGGCTGACCAGCTGAGCAGGCTGATAGAACCAGTGTGTCACCCTCATCTCCCCTTCTCCTCACTTCCACCCTCTGCCTTCCCACCTCCTCCCACTGTCCCCAGCACTTTAGACAAAGGCAATAGAACATGAGCTTTGGGGTCAGGCACACCTGTCTTTAAATCCTCCCTCCTCCCAAGCTGTGTGACCTGATAAGCTGCCTGCTCCACCACATCAGTGTTTCTTCACTTGACATGTGGCCAGGGTCACCATTTGCCCTGCTTTTTCTGGGCCAGTCTAGGTGTATGCTTTGTGTCCTGACATACTCATTAATATTGCCTCTGTTCAATGTCTCAAGTAGCCTGAATAGACTGTAAAAATGAGGCATTTTAGATGTCTACTATAGTGCCTAGTACATAGTTCCTTGAGATGGTAACTTCTACTCTTATTCATAATGATTTGAAGTGATCCTCCCACCAGATCTCAGTGGATTACTTGATGTGGTGAGCTGGATGTGAGCTTAGAAAAGTCCATTTTGTTTTTGGACTTTGTTTTAGAAACAATTAATGCCCACCTAATTTTTTTATGATCTCAACTGAATGTAGGGCTCACCGGAATAAAGTAACCAAAGCAAGAAGCGGTAATGACCAGTTTAGGCTGGAAAGGAGAAGGGAAGTTGGGCACAATTTCATTGTGAACAGGAAAAGAAAAGTGACATTTAAAGCAAAAGCAAAACAAATAAAGCATTTCAGAGCAGGGTAGAATAAATCTCAGGCATAGATGGCTTTTCCAAAAGTAGTTCTCCTCAGTGAGCTCTGTGGGTAGAGCCTGAGCTGAGCAGCCTGCCAGGACAGGGCCTTGGGAAGGCGGGTAAGGCGACTCAGCAGAGAGAGGCAGGCCCCAGTGATGCTCAAGGTAAAACATCATCTATAGTAGAAATAGCAGACGAATCCACAGGAAAACCTCTGTTAGGGAGAAAACCAAGAATTGGCCTTGTCTTAGTTTTCCTGCGTCATAAACCCACTGCTGAACTGATTAACTGCTAAAAGTTATGTGCCAGACCCTGAACTACACCCAGGTCATGTGGGATGTGACACACAATCCATGCCCCAAGTAGCTCAGACTACAGACAAGGAGAGACACATGGCAGTGGCAGCACTCTGTACTGTGGAAAGGCATGCTGTGTAAATTGGGAAGGGTAACCTCAGTAACAAAGGGCCCCAAGCCCTGTCGCTAGCCACGATAGACGGCATTCCCCACTGGTATTGCAGAATAGTGCAGGAGTTTGCAAGATAGTCCTCATGTGGCTCTAACTATTCCCATGGCCTTAGAGTTCTCTTTTGGATACTTCACATCCAGTCAACAGGTAGAAGAAAGAGGAAACTAGAGGATGTCACAGGAATATTTTTTGGGCTAGGTTTGGAAGTGGTGCCCACAAGCCATTTGTCAGAGTTAGTCACATTGGCCCCACATAATGCAGTACCTGGGCAGCCATTTTCTGGTAACAATTCTACAGGATGAAGGGGGAGAATTAGTCTCTTCTGAACAGCCAGCTGTTCATGGGACTTATACATGGAGTTGGACTTATACATGGACTTAGATATTTGCACACACATGTTCACAGCTGCATGACTCACAACAGCCAAAAGGTGCAGATGACCCAGGTGTCCACAGACAGACAAATGGATGAACAAAGTGTTGTCTGTACACAATGGAGTCAACAAGGAAGTCATGGCACCAGCTGCATGGATGGACCTAAAGCCATTATGCTCAGTGAAGAGCACCACATGGACAAACAGTATGTGATCCCACATGCATGAGGTCCTGGAGATCCCAACTGAGGTGAAGTCTCCAGAACAGTTCCAGGAAAAAGAAATGGAATCAGAATGGAAAGATGTGTGCATACAGGTGGGGCAGGAGGTGACAGCTGCAGGGGGTCTGTGCATTGGATTACCATGTGGAGGCCCTAATAAGTTCTTCATTTGGGGTCAGATGATGAATCTCTGGAAATGTGTCTCTATTTGGGGTAGGGGCCAAGAGGATGTAGTGTATGGGTGTGCTAAAGTGAGAAGCTGGAGAATTTGTGTAAAGAATGTACTGACACTGCAAGTTTTCTGTATGCTTGAAATTACTGGAAAGTAAATTACTTTGCAGAATAACCATGTCAGTTCTGACCAGAAAAACAGAGCAGACATCACACCCAGTCACAGAGGCCAAGCCCTCCCCAGCCCAGTTCACCTGAAGTGGAGCGCTACTCACCTTGCATGGGTTCAGGTGTAATTAGGAGGCACCTGGGAGGATTCCTCTGTGGCCACTGGGCCTTGGGTGCTGGGACGACCTGGAGTAGAAAGAGTGGAATTTTTTAATTCCAATTTCCACAGCACACCACCAAACACCTGTTAGAACTAAAAAGCAATTCAATAAACTTGCAGGATGCGAAATCAATATACAAAAGTCATTTGCTCTGTTCACTAATAACCAACCATCAGAAAGAGAGATTAAGAAAACATGCCCTTTACAACTGCATCATAAATAAAGTACCTAAGAACAAACTTAACCAAGTGGGTGGAGGCCTGAGCTCTGAAAACTGTGGACACTGTGATGTGATTGCCAGTGGGTTCCAGCCCCAGGCAAGTTCGCTATGGATTCAATGTGACCAAAGAAATTGACAGCAAAACATTCTTTGAGGTGAAAGGGTTTATTACCCGGCTTGTTCTCCTGGCTGTAGGTCAAGCACTAGTGCCTCTGCCTCTGCCCAGAGCACTGGGCCGAGCTCTCTATATAACGCAATAATAGCTTATTGCCTAAAGGTGTGGAAGAGGTAGCCTAGCAACAGGCCAGTTACATCATCGGGTGGCTAAAGTTCGGTGAAAATCTTGGCCATAGGAACCCCAACTTCCCCAACAGCTAGGTTATTACAAGTCCCCTCCACCCACAGCAACGTGCAGACTTCATGCCACCCCCGCCGAAATTCCATCCACTTCTCACAGAAGCAAACACTCTACAGCTTGGACGGAACCACACGGGACCCCATACCCACAACAATCCTGCAAAAGCCGAACCGGGACATCGTGCCCAGACCTCCCACTGCAGCAACCGAGACCCCATGTGGCGCACAAGCAGACGTGGGTGTGGAAAGAGGACACCGGGCGCCCTCCGACCCCCAAACCCACTCTGCCCAAGAAGCCAGCTCACAGAGCCCCGGTGCCCAGACCACAGGTCGGCGCCACCCACGAGAAGCCGGGCTGGGTCAGCACCACACTGTGCCCAGGGGGCCTCCCAGGCGGCCCCCACACCGGGGACCCTTCCCAGGAACTCTCCCCATGTGTTCGACGCACAGCAAGGCCTGCGCCCCAGTAAGCGGGCCATCCAGCAACAAAGAACCCTCCACCTCATTTCCATCTCGGAACCTCATTAGGAAGGACGCCTGGAGCCCAGAGGGCGTCCCGCAGGTGCGGCCAAATCCATCCACCACACAGGAGCCTGGGGCGCGCGGTGCGGAAACACGGGCTTCTGGGGACGCGCTGGACGCCGCGCACCCACCCCGGCCCCGCCGCACCCGCGGCCCGAACTCACCCACGCTCGCCTCGCCCCCGAACTCTGCACGGGCCCTGTTCCCCGCCGCGGGCCCTTCTTCCCCTGGCCCCAGGAGGAGAGCGATCGGACGGCGCACGGGGAGCGTCTCCTCTCCTTTCCCTCCGCAGCTCCTCAGGAAACCAAGCCATCGCTGCAGACGCGGCCGGAGGAGTCCCGGAGCCGCAGCCGGGCCCGAGGAATCCCGGCTCCTGTCAGCACCAGGAGGAAAGTCCCAGGGCCACAAACCGAACCTCTAAACAATTTTTCCAAGCTCGGGTTATTTTCACAGGTACATCTACTTTGGAATGTGAACTTCACCCAACACAGACATCCAATTCATGCATCACACTTAGAAACAGGTGCATATCTACTCACTCCCAGAGGCAGTGTGTATGGAAAAGCTTGGAGGCATCCATGTCACTTCTTTGTTCAATCCAAGCCTGGGCTAATGAACTGACATCGCAGGAGCGAGAGGGGGAAGGTTGGGGGCCACACTCCAAGAAAGAAAAATGAGAGGAAGATTCCAATAAGGATAATACTTTGGCAGATGATGGAAAGAATCCACCCCACACACCCATTTCTAAGTGGCCTTTTCCTATCTGGGAGCACCTGCACTGGGCCACTACAGAGGAAGGGAGAGGTATAGGGAAGGAGGAGCTGACAGTCATGACCTGACACAATCACAGGATCATGTGGGTGTCAGCAGGGGGGCCTCCCATGTCCAGGCCCTGTCTCACTCGCTGGGCAGAGCCCGAGGACAGGATAAAAAGGAGCTGGGGCAGGGCCGCTCCAGAGGCTGCTGCTGAAGCAGACCTGCGCCAACCAGAGTAGACTTGGGGCAGCAAATGGACAGACACTTTCTCCTCCAGCTCCTCCTACTGGGCCTGCCCAGGGTGCTGGGCTGAGAGATATGGGTGAGACCTCTGAGTCTGACCCACTGGATCCCTGTCCCTGGTGTCCATAGACCCTAATCCACTCCCCCAAACCCATTTACTGGCCTCTCTTCCCATATGTGTGCTGCCCTGGGAAACCCAAGGCACACGCCCTATGTTCCCCTGCAACTTGTCTTTTCATAGCCCAGCCTGATGTGAAACAAATAACGTGGAAATCAGCATTCCCTCTTGCCTTGACTGACTTGTATACCTACACCAGCTTTCTCACACTCTGTCCTCAAATCCCAGCTCCCATGAGCCCATAATAGCTACAGGCTTGTTCACATGTGCCACTTGTTCCACTGATGTCCTTTATAGCAAAACAAAATTAGATTGGTTATGAATCCAGTCCAGGACCCAGCATTTTCACCTTTAGCTGCCATGATTGGTTTGTCTCCTCCTTCTTATGACAGTCTTTCAGGCTTTCTCTGTCTTTCATGCTTTTACATTCTTAATGGGCCATTTGATTTTTAGAGTGCCCCTCAATTCAGTTTCCTCTGGTGTTTCTTCTGGACTAGATTCAGTTGCACATTTTTGCAAGGATCCCACAAAAGTGGTGCTGTGTCCTTCTAGAGCCTGATATCAGGCCTCACATAATGTCTAAATGTCCCATTTCTGGGATTCTGAACATTGGAATGGGGCCATTTGGGAAGATCCTGATAAAGCTGGGACTTTGAATTTATAAATCCCTCCCAGTTTATTTGGCCAGTAGAAGCAGCCTCTCTGTCCCCATGTGAGGACAGTAACCCTGCATGGCTCAAGGAAACTCTAGTGGCCTTCCCTGAAGTAGCTGCCTTACAAGACGCTGCTGGCTCTGTTCAGGACCCATCCCCAGCCTTGTCTCTTTGCTTCTAGTGATATCCCTGGATTCAAGTCCTGTTAAGCCCTGAAAGGTGAGGTTCTAAATGGACACATGAACTTGTACACTATACTGCAACAAACTAGATGAATTTTTCCACTTTATACAGACATAAACCTAGGAAACGTGTGAAATGATATTAAGGGTGTGGGATAACTGCAGATGGAAGAGAAAGTTGGGTGAGGCCAAGTTGATTGACATATGCCCACCACACAGATATTGCAGGCTAAAGGTCATGGCTTGGGTGATTGGACATGGCTCTAACATGTGGGTGGTGGGCTGAAACGTGGACCAAAGAGTGGCCTACACCAAACGGCGATAAGAGGACAGAGCTTCCCTGGCCTACCATAGGGGGAGGGGTCCAAATGCTTCAGGAAATTGGACTGTTAGAGTGGGCTTTTCACTGAAGATCTGCTCCTCCACCCTGGAAAGTTCCAGAGAACTCATCTTTTACCATGAGCGTGAGAAATAAATTTGTGAGGGGAGCTTCAGCATCCTTGAAGAGCTCTGTGATTGTTCTTTGCTCAGAAACTACAGTGGGATCTGGTGTCACTGAATTGGGAGACCTAAATGCAATTGGGACAACAGACCCCAGGGAGGCAGAGGCCAAGTGGGAGCAAAGGCCAAGTGGGTGTGGTTACTCTGATGAATGGCAGAGTCAAAGCAGCCATCAGAATATTCTGATTCAGAGAGCTATGACTATGGCTAGTTGATCATGGTGAACTTGGAAGTGAAATAGATGCCAGGTCCACTGAATGCGTACTTACTGTTTGTGAGTGGAAGAGGTGCATTTCAAGTGAGCAAAACTCTGAATTATAACAACAGAGGATCATGCCTCCTAGAGCCATTCCCAGCCGTGAGAACTACAGCCCCAGGACTCTGAGTGGCAGACTGGGTCCCGAGCTGCCTTTCATGAACTGGACCAAACAGTTAAGGTCTCACAGCAGAACTTCATCATCAAATGGAAGTGGTAAATGCAAGAGTAGGCTTCAGCAGATCTTGAAAGCAAAAGTAAATTTTGGGCCCCCCAAAATGGCCCAAATACCCATGTTTTCTCCTGCTACGTTACCTGTCTCTCCCAGCCTCCACCTGTGTCCTCACGGGACTTTCCTATAATCGGTTACAGAGAGGAAAAGTCCAGCCTGGTTTACAAATATGAAGATACCCACTGACAATGGACAAGGGCAGTGGTATAGCCCTGAAGGATGCTCCCCTGAAGGACAGTGGTAAAAGGACATCTTCATGGTGGGAGGAAGTGCAAACTGTGCCTCCGGTTGTTCATCTCGCTTGGGAGGAGAAATGGCCAGACATGCAACTGCATGCTGACACACAGGCTGTGGCCCATGGTTTGTGTGGATGGCCAGGGCCTTGGCAAAAACATGACTGGAAAACTGGTGACAAGGAGGGCTGGAGGGTAGGTATGTGGATAGACCTCTCAAGTGGGCAAAGATGGTCAAGTGAATGTGCCCCAAATTATGACCTCAGCAGAGGACTCAAATGATCAACTGAATAGGAGGACCCATTCCACAGGTACTGGATAGCCTCCCTCTCCTGGCACTCCTGCCATTGCCCAGTGAACTCACAATCAAGGTGGCCTTTATGGCGGGGGTGGAGGTTATGCATGGCCTTAGCAACACTGTCTACAGGACATGTTAGGTGTCCAATCTGCCATCAGTAAAGAGCACAGAGTCCCCATAATGGCCCTATTACCCAGGGTGTTAGGCCAGCTACCTGCTCTCAGGCTGACTCTATTGGGCTACCTCCATCATGGAAGGGACAATTTGTGTTCTCACTGGAATAGGGACTTACTCTGGATATAGATTTGCCTTCCCTGCATGCAATTATTCTGTCAAAGCTCTCATCCATGGACTTGGGAAATGCCTTATCCATCGTCATGGTATTCCACAAAGCATCTTTTCTGTGATGGTTAATTTTATGTCTTAAGTTGACTGGCCACAGAGTGCCCAGGTTAAACCCTATTTCTGGGTATGTCTGTGAGGGTCCTTCTGCATGAGATTAGTATTTGAATTGGTGTATGCAGTAAAGTAGATTACTCTCCCCAGTGTAGGTGGCCATCAGCAAGTCTCTTAAGGGACTGAATAGAACAAAAGGCAAAGGATGGAAGAATCTTCCTCTTTTTTTATTCCTGCCTTATTGCTTGGGATGGGATGTCAGTCTTCTGCCTTTAGAGCTCCTGGCTCTCAGGCCTCCTCACCCAGACTGTGATCTGCCCCACTGGCTTCCCTGTTTCTCAGCCCTTCAAACTTGGACTGAATCACACCACCAGGTTTCCTGTGTCTCCAACTTACAGGCAACAGATTGTAGGAGTTGTTAGCCTCCTTAATTGCATGAGCACATTCTTGAAAAAAAAATATATATATATATATACATATATACAATATGTAAGTAGATATTCCATTTCTCTAGCAAACCCTAATACAGCAGATAAGGTGTGGCAGCAGACCCATGTTCATGGAATTCTCTGTTCCTTCCACACGTGCCATCATCCTCAAGCAGCTGGCTTGATGAATGGTGGAATGACCTTTATAGACCTAGTTACACTGCCATCCAGGTGGTGATACCCTGAATGGCCAGGGCAAGGCTCTTCAGCAGGCTATATGTGCTCCAAGTCAGCATCCAATATATGGCTCTGTTTCTTCTAGAGTCAGAATATACAGGCCCAGGAATCAAATGATAAAATGGGAGTGGCACCACTCTTTATTACTCCTAGAAATCTATTAGCAAAATGCTTACTTCCCATCTCTGTGACCTTCTGCTCTGCTGGCCTAGAGGTCTTGGCTCCAAAGGGAGGCAAGATTCCACCAGGCTACACAGTGATTCCATCAAACAGGAAACTAAGACTGCCACCTGGCCACTCTGGCCCCATCACGCTGCGGGACCAACAGGCAAAGCAGGAAGTCACTGTGCTGGATGGGTGACTGACACTGCGCACCATGGCGGGGAGCACGTCTGTAGCATGGGCGATTCCTTGGGGCTTCCCTTGGGCCTGCTATGCTTTGATTGAATCAGAGAGACTACGACCTGGTTCAGACAGGACTATGAGTGGGCCGAGCCCTTCAGGAATGAATGCTAGGTCACCCCACCAATCAAAATACTTCATAACCAGGACTGCTAGTATTATGAGTATCTCTTCCTTGTTTTGTTAATCATGCATGTGGGTGTGTACGTGTGCATGTATCTTAAGAATCCTTACTTTCTTACCTTTCCTATCTCCTTATCCTGTGAATAAGATGCATTGACTGATGTCTTTTAGTATTGGTCAACATGATATTGTAGTATTTCATTAACGATATGAAGGAGAAGACTAACATCACTGAGGCACCTTGCATCCTCTTCTGGGGAAGGGGTGAGGGTGTTTTCTGGTGTGCACAGCACAGCTATACTATGTTAGCTGGAAATGTGACCTTGTCATTGTCTTTACTTTGAGATTAATTCAGTTTAAGGACATGTGTACGGGTGCCAAGTTGACAAGGATGAACCGTGATAGTTAATTTTTAGGGTTAACTTGGCTAGGACAATATTTTACATCACACAGTAGTCTAGATGTAACTATGAAGATACTTTTTAGATGTGATTAACATTTAAATCAGTAGCCTTTGGGTGAAACCTTCCATGGTGTGGGTGGACCTCATCCAGTCAATTGAAAGCCTTAGGAGAAAAGACTGAAGCCTTGAATGGAGGGGATTCCTCCTTCAGACTGAAGGCTGCAGACCCCACTCCCCCTTCATCTTCCACCTGCCACCCTGCTCTGTAGATTTAAAATTTGCTGGCTCCCACAACTGTGTAAGCCAATCCCTTAAAAAAACATGTACTGAGGCCTCCTAGTGGTTCTGTTTCTCGGAGGAGCTCTGCCTAACTCAGTGTGTGTGAATGAGGGAGAGAGGAGGGGGAGATGGGGCAGACGGGGATCTCTGGGTCTTTGTATGTTGATTTACTTTCATTTTGGAAGAATTATTTATATGTTATGGATATTAATTATTTACCAGACATTTCTGCTATATTATTCTCTAGTTGATCATTTGTCTCTTCACCCTACATGCAGTATTTTGTGCTACATAATATTTAATTATTGTGTAATTTAATGTATCAATCTATTCCCTTTTATATCATGGTACTTGTGCCACTCTTAAAATACCTTACCTCATTTGGTAATTAGAACAACAGACATCTATATTTTCTAATTCTTTTGAGTATTGTCTCATCATTAATAATCAAAAGAAAGATTTACAGAGAGGGGAAAAGACCCAAAGTTTGCTAATGTGCCAGTTCACAGCCCAGAAGGAAGGAGCATGGGGAGGCACAAAGAAAATTTAACTCGGTCTGAATTATTTCTCATAAGGCGTTGAAGTGCCCCTCCAGCTCCCTGGGAAGAGGAGAGAATCACTGTGTGAGAGAGCAGAGGCCCTGAGAAAGCAGGTGCTGCTCAGACATGTTTGCTGAAGGGACCAGAGCCGCTGACTGCTAATGGCCAAGGCCAGAGGGTCAGTCCAAGGGCTGGGGTGCAACACGCCGTGAGTCATCGCCGAAATCTGAGCAGATCACATCAGGGGCTGCCCTACCTTGAGGCGGAGCCGTGGACCAGATGACCTCTTCACCCTATCATTCTAGGAATCAGCTGCTGGGCTTCTGTGTGAGCCATGGTGCAGACATCCTGGCCGCTCCACCAAAAGGAAGCCCAGTATGACATAGCTACAGAAGCCACTGAGTCATATCTGTTCCACTCTGATCCACTCTGGACATTCCTGGAGGGAGGGATTTCTTCCCAGGATCAGCCCCAGCTCAGATCATCTGCCATCACCCAGTTGGCTGTTTAGGTTTATAATGTTGCCCTCCAGTAAGGAGTGCTCACTACAAACCAAGCTGACATCGGCCTGTATCTCAATGGCCTAGAAGTTTCCACACACAAAGGAAGGAAACACTGCATGGAGGACTGTGTCCACGTGGAAGCAAAGCAGGAACACTGGAGATCCCCTCTGAACTGCAGGCCTTTGTGCTGGAAGGTCATCCACCTCCTCGAACCAGGGCTTGTGTTCGGGCCACCACCACCATGAACCCCACCGTCACCCTCTCTCTGTCTCGTCTCCTTGCTGCTTTCCCACCCTCAGGACCATGCTCCCTCCATGTAAGATCTTTGGAGAACAAATTATCACCCCGCTATGCAAGGCAATGCCGCTTTTCCATCCAGCTCCTCTGCAGGAAGACTTCATGTGAAAAGGAACTGAGAGGCCTCAGCTGAAAAATGGCATTTAGAAGTGAGATATTGGCTACTAGAAAATAGGAGGGATCTAAAAAACACCACTCCCTTTTACCTCTCGAGGGAGAGGGAGTCCACTTATGAAGGTCCACTGGGTTTTCCTCCATGATCTTCTTGACCTTCAGGGCACCACTGAAAGCAATTTTTATCATCCATTTTGAAACTGAGGGAACTGAGTATGAAAACTGCACTTAGATGATTTTCACTAGATCACATGGCCAGTAGGGGGCGTGCCATGGCCAGGATTCTGTCCCAGGTGTGTCTCACTCCTCAACCAGGCCTTTAGCTGTGATGGTGCAGACATGACCATGCACACACCCACTCAGGGTCAGCCGGGGTGGCTTGGACACTAGCAGGGCCACAGAGAAGCCTCTGTGAGTCAGAGTTCAAAGCAGACCACCAGGGAAATAGGACGGGAGGGGCTGGGAGGCCAAATTCCATGAAGGAGTGTGAGGGATGCACAGCTGATGGTGAAAGAGTGGCGCTGCTGGTGGGAATGTCCTGAGCCCCTCGAAGGGAGGGGAGGAGCCACCAGGCATCACATGTCAGCTCACAGGACCATGTGGGTGCCAGCAGGTGGGCCTCCCATGCCCTGGCTCTGTCTCATTCCCCAGACATAGCCTGAGCCCGGGATGAAACATCCTCCTTCATTCTGTTCCACCATGAGTTCCAAGAAAGCTTCTCTCATCCCCATAAGTAATTAATAGCAAGTCATTAACAAACATTTATGTTCATGGCTGCACACTATTTATGGGGCAACATCCAAAATCCTGCAGTGGAAAATGAATCTATGTTCTATCTGTGGTTTAAGCACCATAGAAATATCCTGAAAGCTACCTAGATATTTTCTGGACCTGATTATGCACCAACAGTGCAGTGCATATCTCACCTGCTCATTTAGCTCCATGTGACATACTATTGAAATGAGATTGTAATAAATCCCTTGATATCCTGGCTTGAGTCTTCTATCTCCCTACCTCTATCAGATCATATTGGGCCATACACAGTGTGAGTGGTTGATATGCTATGCTATTACCTAATGCTAATTTGATATGCTATTTCTAGCATTCACATTGACTTTGCAGTTAACAAATAGCCATTCCTTGTGACTTAGGCCTCTGTCAGAGGAATCACACTCTGACACAGGTTCAGTGAGGTGCTTTGGCCACATCGTCCTCACATCTGCCCGTGTCACCTGGGTAGGACAAGTCTTCTGCTCGGTTTATTCCAAAGGACTTAGTAATGAGGAAGTAGATTCCTGTGTCCGCTTCCTGGGATGATAGAGTTGAAATGCCATCTGGTCTTGGCTTCTTCCTCTATGCAGGGCAACACCCAAACCATCAGTTGACCTGACTTGGATGTAGGTGAGGAGGCAAAAGCACAGTTGGATCGTGAAGAGAGGATGGCAACCCTTGCCTAGGAGATCTCATGGCTTTGCTACAAGTTCAGTACAAGCATTGTGGCCAGCAAAGCTTTGGCTTTCTGAGGTCCCCTATTTGTCAGGCTGCTTCCGTCTTTCTGTCGAGCACAGTTGCATGTATGGATTCCCAGTCCCAGCGGCGCTCTCCACACGTCTGCCCACTGTGTCTGGTACTGAAGATGCCGAGGAAAGCACAACATGGTCAAGCACTGGATAGACTGACATCTTCCTCACACAGAGGAGAGACAGAGTGAGACCAGCCTCAAGAGCAGGCATCGGTCCCCCCTGGCCAGTGGGCTCTCCCAGCAGCAGCTGACAGAGGGCAGTTGGCCCACATGCTGCCCCTTCTCTTAGAGGACACGTTCAATAGGGGGTTGACCTGGTCCACATGATGCATACGCTTTACTCAGAGACAAGAGAGGGCGTGTGGAGCGTGAGGCAGGGGCAGGTACTCCTGCACCAGGTGGTAAGCCCCATGCAGGCTGTGTCTGCTCTTTTCCTCGTGCTGAGGAGCTATCCCAGGACCAAGGCCCATTTTAAGAGGCTCAGCTGGGGAGAGGGCCTTTCCCAGGACTTGGACATGGCCAACATTCCATCATCTCGTGGAATGGAAGGAAATACTGCTGAGAGATAACTAGAAAAAATTCAAACAATTCAAAATAGCACCTTTTGAAGTTACTTTTTCTGATTGCTGCTAGTGATGTGATTCTTTAATATTTATCTCACAAGCTGCAACTGTGCTGAACTCTCCTCTTCTTTTTAAATTGTTGCAGTGAACATTCTTAGGCATCTATTCTTTTGTTTTTATACTTTTATCTCCTTTGGCTAAATGCTAAAAAATTTCATTGTTATAAAATGCTACATTCATTTTAAGTGTTGATTGTTGCACACCAATAAATATTTGTTGAATGACTGAATGAATCACCCAAAACGTTTTGCTAATTTGAATTCCCAATAAAAAAGCATAAGTGACCACTTGCACATAACCTCACCCACACTGAATTTTGTGAGCCTGTTTAATAACTGACAATGTATTATGCATCTAAATGTTCTCTCCTAATGAAGTGAGTTCCATTTCTTCATTGTTGGTGAGGTAGAATTGCTCTCCAATCTAATTTCAAGTTTTAGATTAGATTTCGAAAGTACAGGTTTTTCCTTCTGTCTCTTTTTTTAGAATTGACCATCCATGACTTTTCCAAATGTTTTATAGGAATGTTTATTTGTTTATATGAATACCTGTCATATGCATACTATGTTCCTAAGCTAATTATTTTATTAAACTGTATTTTTTAGCATAGCTGTAGGTTTATAGAAATATTGGGGGAAAGGTCCATTTTCCATATTCCCTCTTCATCCACCTATGCACAGCCTCCCCCATTATCAGTAACCCACCCTGGAGTGATACCTTTGTTTACAGCTGATAACCCTACACTGACACGTCATTATCACCCAAAGTCCAGAGCTTACATCACAGCTTGGTGTTGTACATCCTGTTCGGACAAATGTATAATAACATGTATCCACCACTGTGGTATCGTACAGAGTACTCGCACTGTCCTAAACACCCTGTGTATGCTACTTATACCTCCCTACACCCACCTACCCATCCCCAGCAACCCCAGGCAACCACATGCTTTTATAATGTCTCCATACTTTCACCTTTTCCGGAAGGTCACATAGCGGGCTACCCAACATGTAGCCTTTTCAGACTGGTTTCTTTCACTTGGTAACATGTATTCATGATTCCTCCACAGCTTTTCAGGGCTTGATAGCTCATTGGTTTGCAATTCCAAATAATCTTCCGTTGTCTGCATGGACCACAGTTTGATTCATTCACCTCTTTGTTGCTTCCAAGATTTGGCAATTATGAATAAAGCTGCTCTAAACATCATCTCTGTGTTGGTTTTTCTGTGTATGCATAGTTTTCGTCTCCCCTGGGTAAACACCAAGGAGTATGATCTGATTGCTGGATCACTACTTTCACTTTGAAGTCTTTATCAAGACTGGTGATTTCACTTTCCCGCAGCCCTCTTTCTGCTGTTCTGTCTTGTAGTTTCGTCTGGATGAAATTCCTCTACATTTTTTCGTAGTGTTGCTGCGCGGGAACACAGCTATTGGCGTGCGATGGACGCACCTCTCTGCTCGGCTTGCAGCGATCTGATTCCAGGCGGGCTGTGTGACAGCTGCTCAGCGCACAGGGACGGTACCCTGGGCGGCGCTGCTGGGGACGCTGGCAGAGCCGCTCCCGCCCGGCATGCAGGGACCAAGGGGCCACAGGTGAGTGGGACCTGTGCCCGCCGGGAGGGCGGGGAACTCATGCCCTCTCGCGCAGGGCTGCCCCCACTTTGCCGAGACAGGGCCGGGACAGCTGGGGGTCTCCCTCTGCCTATCCGGGAGCAAAACCTGAGTTCATGCCAGCCGGCAGGCCGCGCCACAGGCAGGAGCGTCTGTCTTCCTCCCACCTGCGGGCTAGGGTCGGGGGTCCCTGGGTCCCACCATATCGTGGCTTGGCTGCTTGGCCCTCTCCTGCGAGGTCTTGTCTCCCCCAGTGGTAGGCTGTCAGTTCCTTTCCAGGGTTAGTCGCATTGGTTGTATTTTCGTGTTCTGCGTGATTCTGGGAGGAGGTTTGTGCCCTGCCTTCTTACACTGCCATCTGTTTCACCGAACCCATTGCTGCATCACATGGTGGGAGTACATTTGGTTTCCGAAGACACCACCAAACTGCCTCCCAATGTCTCTACCGTTGTACATTCCTACCAACAATGAGAGTTCCTGTTCCTCTACATCCTCGCTTGCATTTGGGGTTCTCAGGATTCTGGATTTTGTCCATTCGCACAAGTGGGCAGCGCTATCTGGTTGTTGTTTTAATTTGCATTTCCCTAATGACACATGATGTGGAGTAGCTTTTCATTATGCTTATCTGCAATCTATACATCTTCTTTTGAGAGGCGTCTGTTAAGGTCTTTTGTCATTGTTTTTACTGGGGTTTTTGTTGTTGTGGAGCTTTAAGTGTTCTCTGTGTATCTTGGATATTCCTTCATCACATGTGTCTTTTGGAAATATTTTCTCCCTGTGTATGGTTCATGTTATCAAACTTTTACCATTGTTTTTTGCAGAGCAGAAGTTTTAAATGTAGTGAAGTCCAGCTTACCAGTCATTTCTTTCATGTCTGGTGCCTTTGGTGCTGTACCTAGAGAGTCATCACCGTGTCCAATGTCATCCAAGTTTTCTCCTATGTTATCTTGTGGGAGTTTTATAAGTTTTCACTTTACATGTAGGTCTGTGATCCACTTTTGAGTTTAACTTGTGGAGGGCATAAGGCCTGTGTCTAGACTCCCTTTTTTGCACATGATGCCCAGTTTTTCTAGCACCATTTGTCGGAAAAACTAACTTTGTTCCATCGTTTACTTTTGCTTCTTTGTCAAAGACCAGGTGACTAAATTTATGGGATCTGTTTCTGAAATTTCTATTATGTTCCACTTATCTGTTACCTATTCTTTTGCCAATGCTAAACCATCTTGATTATGTAGCTTCATAGTAAATCCTGAAATCAGGTAGTGTCAGTCATCCAACTTCAATCTTCTTCAATATTGTGTTGGTTGTTCTGGGTCTTTTGCCTCTCAACATAAACTTCAGACTCCGTTAGTTAATAGTACAAAATCTGTTGGGATTTTGATAAGGAATGCATTAAATCTTAGATGAAATTGGGAAGAACTGACATCTAGACAATGTTGGGTCTTCCTATGTGTATACATGGAATATCTCTCCATTTATTTATTTCTTTGATTTCATTCATTAGAGTTTTATGGTCTTACTTATACAGTTATTAAACATATCTTGTTATATTTATATCAAGTATTTCATGTTGAGGTTGGTATTGTAAATGGTATTGTATTTTAAACGTCATATTCTACTTACTTATTTCTGGTATCTAGGAAAGTCCCCGAGTTCTGCCTCCTAACCTTGTGCACTGCACCTGCTATAACTCCTTAGTAGTACCGGGAGGGGTTTCTTTGTTCATTCCTTCAGAGTTTTATACATAGATAAAACACAAAAACAGGTCATTTCTTCTTCTTCTTTGCCAATCTGTATACCTTTTATTTGTTTTCTTTGTCTAATTGTATCAGCTAGAAATTCCAGTACCATGTTGAAGAGAGGTTGTGCAAGGAGACACCCTTGCCTTGTATGTAATGTGAGATGGAAAGCTCTGAGCTCCGTACCAAGTTAATTTTGTATCCTTCCACCCTTTAAATGGTGCATCCTACAATTTAGAATTTAATTTTTACACATTTCAATCCCATTGATTACATATATCCACACTTTCTTCATGTATTGTGGATTTTGAGTTATTCTTATAACATCTCTGAATAATAATTAACTACAGCTACACTTTTAGGGTGTTGATTGTATTTGTGGTTATAGGACTGCTTATGCTTCACAACAGTCATTGAATTGTATATTAAACGTTAGTGAATGTATTGTGTATAAATTATGCAGCAATGAAAGTGATTTTAAAACTTACATAGGCATTTATTTCTTATTTGTCTGTGTATGTGTGTGTGTGTGTGTGTGTTGCAGGTAGAGATCGATTAGGAGAAGCGTGGCGAATGGGGAGATCACGGCGAGACGATGTCTGTCTCTTGGCTGTGCCTAAGGACAGACTGAGACATCTGATGCGGACCAGAAGTCACAGGAGCAATGTTCACAGTTAAGGTGGCTTCAGCACTTTTGTTAAAATGGAAAACAAAGAATTAGGGGAAAAGACAGATATACAAAAACCTGTTTTGGTTTTGTGTGTATACATACTTCTTATCTCCCCTGGGTAAACATCAAGGAGTACAATCTGATTGCTGGATCACTACTTTTACTTCTGATCCTTTTCCCTCCTGATCCTTGATGCTGTCCTCTGTCACTGAAGCTCCTGAAGCCACCAGGAGAGGAGAGAGGAGACTGGAACAATGGTGACAAAAACAGAAAATTAAACCAGCCGATGCCAAGTAAGTGAGCAGATTCCATATTTATTGTTCAGTTGAGGCAGCAGTCTGCAGTATCAGAAGTGGTCTAAGGACATAGTTTTGCTGTGAAATTCCCAGAGAAGCCACAGATAAGGCAGACATCAATAACTGGTGCCTAGGGAGATGATTTGGGCTTTTGGACACCAAGGTAGGGAGATCTTCCGGCTGCAGCTCAAGCTTTTGCCCAGACCTGTCTGCATTCAGGGGGCTCAGAGGAAGAGGAGGTCAGGTCGGCTTCAGCAGCAGCCTCCGGAGGACTGACCCACGCCCCCTCCGCAGCAGCTGGAGCCCCCCGAGGGCTGGCTGCAGCAGTCAGCAGGTTTGTGGTGCCTGCGGTGGCAGTGGGCTCTGTGGTGCCTGTGGTGGCCCAGGAAGCAGCCGCCAGCCCCGGAGCTGGGGCCACAGCAGCCCCCGGAGGTGGGGCCACAGCAGCTCCCTAGGCTGGGGCCACAGCAACCCCCTGAGCTGAGGCCAGAACAGCCTCCAGAGCTGGGGCCACAGCAGCCCCCGGAGCTGACACTACAGCAGGAAGAGGCTGGAGGGCACTTTGGGGGACACTTTGGGGGGCATTTAGGGGCAGGACACTTGGGAGGGGGCTGGCACTGCTGCTGGCTCTGCTGGCAGGACATCTGGGCGGTCAGGGTTCTGGAACTGAGGGAGAGGCAGACAGCAGGTCAGACCCAGCACACGGGGGACACCCTGCGACCTCCCTCCTGTGCTCTCAGCAGGAGTTCTTGCCCCTTTCTTTTGGTATCTGTTCAATGTAGACCTAGATAATTTCACGCCCAAAGTTTAATTTTTCCAATACTGGCCCAAATGTCTTCATATCTTCTCTTTTGAACCTCATGTTCTTTTTAGGCGTTTTCAGTTCCTTTTTAATTATAACACTGAGGCCATAAGGTGTAAAGAAAGCATTCTCAAAATCAAACTCCTACTATGTAGATAAGATATTCTACTGCACTTAAAACCACAAGAATCACAGACACAGTGCAGGGGGCATTTTGGAAATGAAATCATTTGTTTAGGACACAGCGGTTCCCTCTTGGAGGATTTCCTAGATGCCTCGTGGCGGCACAGAAGCTCACCAGTGCGAAGGGTGCAGGAGATTGACTGGGAGAGCTAGCTGGGGAAGGGTGTTGTGCAGGCGGTCCCTGCACCCAGGCCTGACCCAGCCCAGCACCCAAACACTCTTGGCGGTGCTCATCTCTGACTAACTCCTCAGCACCAGCACTGGGCTGTGCCTGCTCTGCGGACCCAGCAGTCTGTGCACTGAGGACAGTTGTCTGGCTGTGACTTCCTCCCTCCGGGCTGAGCATCACTGCTCTAGTCTCTGCTCTTTCAGGAGGTGCAGTTATGGTTTCAAAGAAATGTCCCTGTTTGTGTCAATGCTGTAAATCTTACAGTCCAGAGACGCAGCGCCAACACATGGACCTGATTTCTCTAGCGAACTAAGTCACACGTACACAGCACCTCCACCTCATGTCCCAACCTTCCTCAATGTCCCTTCCCCCAGACGTGTTCTTTTGCTAATATGGACCAGCCTCACCCTCTTCCCACCCCCAGGGCCCTGCCACCAGCCCCGGCCATGTTCCCCATCCCTCTGGGGAAGACCCTGCTCCATTCCCAGGGATTCCTTACCGGGCACACGAGCAGCAGTGGGTCTGTCAGCACCTCAGGAGGGCAGTGGATGGAGGGGCCCTGCACCAGCGCCCTTTTATCCCGGCCTTGGACACTTCCCAGCCATTGAGACAGGGCCTGGGCACGGGAGGCCCGCCTCCTGCCATCCATAATGTCCTGTGACTTGTGACAGTTGAAGACTGGCAGCTCCTCCCTCCCGCCCAAAAAGGGCCCCTGCCCCCAGGTAGGAATAGGGCTGCTTAGAAACAGAGACAGGGAGAAAATTCCCCGCCATTGTTCGACAGGTCTCTCCCTGGAGCCTTGCTTCATTCTGGAGTGTGAATCCCAACCTCTCTTTCCTTGTCACCCAAATCTCAGTTCAATAGCTCTGAGCAATCTGTTTTAAACCAGGTTTCATAGACTCTTCCAGCTCTTTCTTATCTTATATGTGAGAGTGGTGTGTGTGAGTGTGTGTGTGTGTCTGTGTGTGTGTGTGTGTGTGTGTGCGTGGGTGGGTGGGTGGGTGGGTGCACACACACATATCCTACCCCATTACTCTCAGCCTCTGGTATTGCCTGGTGTCCAGTCTTCCCTAAATTGTTGTGCGTCTTCTCTGCCTTGTTTCTCCGGTGTTCCCTTCCTCGGTGGACTGTTTCATATTCACGAATAAGTGCTCCAGCCACTAAGGAAGCCTCACCTCTGGTTCCTCCCCACCCCATAAGCTCCAATCTCTACCCACTAGTATTTGTGGAGTATGACATCTTGCTACATCTCCAGTTTAGGTTTTATTACTTCCTCTTAGAAAGCTTCTTAAGCTGAGAGTGCCTATTTCTTCTCTTTGAATTTGCTCCTTCATATCAAACTCTATGTTTTACTCCATGATTCAAGCACTTCTCAAACTGTGCTGCCCAAACACAACTTGCTGTGTTTTCCTTTATGAGTCTTTTTCTCTCCAATACACTTTTAAACTCTCCTTGAATCCTCAGCCTGGGTCTTCTGTTTCTGTAGCCCTCATCAGCTCCTAACACAGGGCTGGTCATTCAGTGGGTAATGAGTTCAAAAACCTATTCCTTACTATTGGCATTAACTTTAGTTTGGTTGCGATTTAAGCCATCATCACCAGAATTCTCACTCTCAGATATTCACGTCACAGCACACTTATCCCCCAGCAGAAGTCTGCCACTGAATTACCTGCGTATGGGCCCACTTTGTTTCAGAGTGTATGTAATGAGAGTGTAGCCAAGATACTGATTACCCGGCGCCCATAGGTAGTTCTGATTCAGAAGCCCAGCCCGTGCACTCCAAGGATGATCAGACTTAGAAGCTATTCTGTCCATGCCTCAGTCACCTCAAAGAGCAGCACCTAGAACATCAGTTAGTGTGACTTGGGTTTAGGTGGTAAGACAGCAGCATGGCGTAACACCCGGAGGACTGGCATTAGAGACCAGTGGCTGGGGCACTGTTTCAATAGAAACATTGTGCACTAGCAAAGGATAGGTTTTCTGGAAGAGTATGTTAGTTATGTTGTCAGGATCTCATAACCTCAGGAGCCAGGAGGGAAGAATGCTGAGACCTTGTGAGAATGAATTCAGAACTAGTGAATTTTACTGCACATCTCTATTTGTAGTAACAACAATAAATCAATGCTTCAAAGTTACTAGAATATGTACCTAATTGTTTCTTCATATACTAGTAGTTGGGTAAAATATTTTAAGTGTGGCAAAAAAAAAAAAAAATAGACCAATTTCACCACATAGAGAACAAAATCTGTATGGAAGAAAAGAATCATAAGAAAAAAAGGATGGAAGCAAAAATAACCAGATGAGTAAAAATAAAATACACAGTCATTAAGAGAATTAAAATTCATAATAAACAGTAAGTTCTTACAATTTAATGGAAAATAAATAAACCTATTTACAAACTAATGGGTAAACCATTAAATTTTAGTTTATAAACAGAAGAACAAACAGTTAGGAAAGAAGTACAACTGAGCAATAAATTTTGAAATTTGTTGTTTTGCATTTTGGCATATCAATAACCAAAAATCTACATAAAAAACAAGGATGAGTTTTCAAGAATGAGGCTTATCACATTCGTTCCTTTGTATTGAACTTGGAGATTTACAGTAGATTTTAAAAAGTCAGTATTGTTGAACATGATCTGAAATGGATATTATGAATTGCTGCAAATAGAAATTGGAATATCTATCTGCATGGAAATTTAGTGTTCATTATTTAACAAATAATTACCG